>NW_025408264.1:0-163797 GCF_905475395.1 Chrysoperla carnea
CTTAGTCCAGTCATAAAATACCTCTTTGTATACATTTTGACTTCTTTTAATCAAAATTTCAATGATTTGTATAGTCATGACTCTCTTGTTGAAAAATCTAAAATTTTCAAAAAATGTTTTTTCTATCGAAAAATGTCAAATTTGATCATTTTTGGCTTATTTATACTTAGTCCAGTCATTAAGGACTTCTATGCATACATTTTGACTTACTTGGATCAAAATTTCAATGATTTGTATAGTCATGACTCTCTTGTTGAAAAATCGGAAATTTTCAAAAAATGTTTTTTCTATCGAAAAATGTCAAATTTGATAATTTTTTGCTTATTTATACTTAGTTCAGTCATAAAGGACCTCAATGTATACATTTTGACTTACTTGGATCAAAATTTCAATGATTTGTATAGTCATGACTCTCATGTTGTAAAATCGGAAATTTTCAAAAAATGTTTTTTCTATCGAAAAATGTCAAATTTGATCATTTTTGGCTTATTTATACTTAGTCCAGTCATAAAGGACCCCTTTGTATACATTTTGACTTACTTGGATCAAAAATTCAATGATTTGTATAGTCATGACATTCTAGTTGTATAATCGAAAATTTTCAAAAAATGTTTTTTCCATCGAAAAATGTCAAATTTGTTCATTTTTGGCATATTTATCTTAGACCAGTCATAAAGGACCTCTTTGTATACATTTTGACTTACTTGGATCAAAATTTCAATGACTTGTAAAGTCATGACATTCTAGTTGTATAATCGAAAATTTTCAAAAAATGTTTTTTCTATCGACTAATGTCAAATTTGATCATTTTTGGCTTATTTATACTTAGTCCAGTCATAAAGGACCCCTTTGTATACATTTTGACTTACTTGGATCAAAAATTCAATGATTTGTATAGTCATGACATTCTAGTTGTATAATCGAAAATTTTCAAAAAATGTTTTTTCTATCGAAAAATGTCAAATTTGATCATTTTTGGCTTATTTATATTTAGTCCAGTCATAAAGGACTTCTATGTATACATTTTGACATACTTGGATCAAAATTTCAATGATTTGTATAGTCATGACTCTCTTGTTGAAAAATCGAGAATTTTCAAAAAATGTTTTTTCTATCGAAAAATGTCAAATTTGATCATTTTTGGCTTATTTATACTTAGTCCAGTCATAAAGGACCTCTATGTATACATTTTGACTTACTTGGATCAAAATTTCAATGATTTGTATAGTCATGACTCTCTTGTTGAAAAATCGAAAATTTTCAAAAAATGTTTTTTTCTATCGAAAAATGTCAAATTTGATCATTTTTGGCTTATTTATACTTAGTTCAGTCATAAAGGACCTCAATGTATACATTTTGACTTACTTGGATCAAAATTTCAATGATTTGTATAGTCATGACTCTCATGTTGTAAAATCGGAAATTTTCAAAAAATGTTTTTTCTATCGAAAAATGTCAAATTTGATCATTTTTGGCTTATTTATACTTAGTCCAGTCATAAAGGACCCCTTTGTATACATTTTGACTTACTTGGATCAAAAATTCAATGATTTGTATAGTCATGACATTCTAGTTGTTTAATCGAAAATTTTCAAAAAATATTTTTTCTATCGAAAAATGTCAAATTTGTTCATTTTTGGCATATTTATCTTAGTCCAGTCATAAAGGACCTCAATGTATACATTTTGACTTACTTGGATCAAAATTTCAATGATTTGTATAGTCATGACTCTCATGTTGTAAAATCGGAAATTTTCAAAAAATGTTTTTTCTATCGAAAAATGTCAAATTTGATCATTTTTGGCTTATTTATACTTAGTCCAGTCAGAAAGAACCCCTTTGTATACATTGTGACTTACTTTGATCAAAAATTCAATGATTTGTATAGTCATGACATTCTAGTTGTATAATCGAAAATTTTCAAAAAATGTTTTTTCTATCGAAAAATGTCAAATTTGATCATTTTTGGCTTATTTATATTTAGTCCAGTCATAAAGGACTTCTATGTATACATTTTGACATACTTGGATCAAAATTTCAATGATTTGTATAGTCATGACTCTCTTGTTGAAAAATCGAGAATTTTCAAAAAAGGTTTTTCTATCGAAAAATGTCAAATTTGATCATTTTTGGCTTATTTACACTTAGTCCAGTCATAAAGGACCTCTATGTATACATTTTGACTTACTTGGATCAAAATTTCAATGAATTGTATAGTCATGACTCTCTTGTTGAAAAATCGAAAATTTTCAAAAAATGTTTTTTCTATCGAAAAATGTCAAATTTGATCATTTTTGGCTTATTTATACTTAGTTCAGTCATAAAGGACCTCAATGTATACATTTTGACTTACTTGGATCAAAATTTCAATGATTTGTATAGTCATGACTCTCATGTTGTAAAATCGGAAATTTTCAAAAAATGTTTTTTCTATCGAAAAATGTCAAATTTGATCATTTTTGGCTTATTTATACTTAGTCAAGTCATAAAGGACCTCTATGTATACATTTTGACTTACTTTACATAAAATTTCAATGATTTGTATAGTCATGACTCTCTTGTTGAAAAATCGAAAATTTTCAAAAAATGTTTTTTCTATCGAAAAATGTCAAATTTGATCATTTTTGGCTTATTTATACTTAGTTCAGTCATAAAGGACCTCAATGTATACATTTTGACTTACTTGGATCAAAATTTCAATGATTTGTATAGTCATGACTTTCATGTTGTAAAATCGGAAAATTTCAAAAAATGTTTTTTTCTATCGAAAAATGTCAAATTTGATCATTTTTGGCTTATTTATACTTAGTCCAGTCATAAAGGACCTCTATGTATACATTTTGACTTACTTGGATCAAAATTTCAATGATTTGTATTGTCCAGACATTCTAGTTGTATAATCGAAAATTTTCAAAAAATGTTTTTTTTTAACGAAAAATGTCAAATTTGATCATTTTTGGCTTATTTATACTTAGTCCAGTCATAAAGGACTTCTATGTTTATATGTTGACTTACTTGGATCAAAACTTCAATGATTTGTATAGTCATGACTCTCTTGTTGAAAAATCGGAAATTTTCAAAAAATGTTTTTTCTATCGAAAAATGTCAAATTTGATAATTTTTTGCTTATTTATACTTAGTCCAGTCAAAAGGACCTCTTTGTATACATTTTGACTTACTTGGATCAAAATTTGAATGATTTGTATAGTCATGACTCTCATGTTGAAAAATCGAAAATTTTCAAAAAATGTTTTTTGTATCGAAAAAGGCAAATTTGATCATTTTTGGCTTATTTATACTTAGTCCAGTCATAAAGGACTTCCACGTATACATTTTGACTTACTTGTATCAAAATTTAAATGATTTGTATAGTCATGAATCTCATGTTGAAAAATCGGAAATTTTCAAAAAATGTTTTTTCTATCGAAAAATGTCAAATTTGATCATTTTTTGCTTATTTATACGTAGTCCAGTCATGAAGGACCTCTATGTATACATTTTGACTTACTTGTATCAAAATTTCAATGATTTGTATAGTCATGACATTCTAGTTGTATAATCGAAAATTTTCAAAAAATGTTTTTTCTATCGAAAAATGTCAAATTTGATCATTTTTGGCTTATTTATACTTAGTCCAGTCATTAAGGACTTCTATGCATACATTTTGACTTACTTGGATCAAAATTTCAATGATTTGTATAGTCATGACTCTCTTGTTGAAAAATCTAAAATTTTCAAAAAATGTTTTTTCTATCGAAAAATGTCAAATTTGATAATTTTTGGCTTATTTATACTTAGTCCAGTCATAAAATACCTCTTTGTATACATTTTGACTTCTTTTAATCAAAATTTCAATGATTTGTATAGTCATGACTCTCATGTTGTAAAATCGGAAATTTTCAAAAATTGTTTTTTCTATCGAAAAATGTCAAATTTGATCATTTTTGGCCCATTTATACTTAGTCCAGTCATAAAGGACCTCTATGTACACATTTTGACTTACTTGGATCAAAATTTCAATGATTTGTATAGTCATGACTCTCATGTTGAAAAATCGGAAATTTTCAAAAAATGTTTTTTCTATCGAAAAATGTCAAATTTGATCATTTTTGGCTTATTTAAACGTAGTCCAGTCATAAAGGACCTCTATGTATACATTTTGACTTACTTGGATCAAAATTTTAATGATTTGTATAGTCATGACATTCTAGTTGTATAATCGAAAATTTTCAAAAAATGTTTTTTCTATCGAAAAATGTCAAATTTGATCATTTTTGGCTTATTTATACTTAGTCCAGTCATAAAGGACCTCCATGTATACATTTTGACTTACTTGGATCAAAATTTCAATGATTTGTATAGTCATGACTCTCTTGTTGAAAAATCTAAAATTTTAAAAAATGTTTTTTCTATCGAAAAATGTCAAAGTTGATAAATTTTGGCTTTTTTATACTTAGTCCAGTCATAAAGAACCGCTTTGTATACATTTTGACTTTCTTTAATCAAAATTTCAATGATTTGTAAAGTCATGACTCTCATGTTGAAAAATCGAAAATTTTCAAAAAATGTTTTTTCTATCGAAAAATGTCAAATATGATCATTTTTGGCTTATATATACTTAGTCCAGTCATAAAGGACCACTATTTATACATTTTGACTTACTTGGATCAAAATTTCAATGATTTGTATAGTCATGACTCTCATGTTGAAAAATCGAAAATTTTCAAAAAATGTTTTTCTCTCGAAAAATGCAAATTTGATCATTTTTGGCTTATTTATACTTTGTCCAGTCATAAGAGACCTCTATGTATACGTTTTGACTTACTTGGATCAAAATTTTAATGATTTGTATAGTCATGAATCTCTTGTTGAAAAATCGAAAATTTTCAAAAAAAATTTTTTCTATCGAATAATGTCAAATTTGATTATTTTTTGGCTGATTTATACTTAGTCCAGTCATAAATTACCTCTTTGTATACATTTTGACTTTCTTAGATCAAAATTTCAATGATTTGTATAGTCATGACTCTCATGTTGAAAAATCGAAAATTTTCAATAAATGTCAAATTGATCATTTTTGGCTCATTTATACTTAGTCCAGTCATAAAGGACCTCTTTGTATACATTTTGACGTACTTGGAACAAAATTTCATTGATTTGTATAGTCATGACATTCTAGTTGTAAAATCGGAAATTTTCAAAAAATGTTTTTTCTATCGAAAAATGTCAAATTTGATCATTTTTGGCTTATTTATACTTAGTCCAGTCATAAAGGACGTCTATGTATACATTTTGACTTACTTGGATCAAAATTTCAATGATTTGTATAGTCATGACTCTCATGTTGAAAAATCGGAAATTTTCAAAAAATGTTTTTTCTATCGAAAAATGTCAAATTTGATCATTTTTGGCTTATTTAAACGTAGTTCAGTCATAAAGGACCTCTATGTTTACATTTTGACTTACTTGGATCAAAATTTCAATGATTTGTATAGTCATGACTCTCTTATTGAAAAATCGAAAATTTTCAAAAAATGTTTTTTCTATCGAAAAATGTCAAATTTGATCTTTTTTGGCATATTTTTACTTAGTCCAGTCATAAAGGACCTCTATGTATACATTTTGACTTACTTGGATCAAAATTTCAATAATTTGTATAGTCATGACTCTCATGTTGAAAAATCGAAAATTTTCAAAAAATGTTTTTTCTATCGAAAAATGTCAAATTTGATCATTTTTGGCTTATATATACTTAGTCCAGTCATAAAGGACAACTATGTATACATTTTGACTTACTTGGATCAAAATTTCAATGATTTGTATAGTCATGACTCTCATGTTGAAAAATCGAAAATTTTCAAAAAATGTTTTTTCTCTCGAAAATGCAAATTTGATCATTTTTGGCTTATTTACACTTAGCCCAGTCATAAAGGACCTCTATGTATAAATTTTGAATTACTTGGACAAAATTTCAATGATTTGTATAGTCATGACTCTCTTGTTGAAAAATCAAAAATTTTCAAAAAATGTTTTTTCTCTCGAAAAATGTCAAATTTGATAATTTTTGGGTTATTTATACTAAGTCCAGTCATAAAGGACCTCTTTGTATACATTTTGACTTTCTTTAATCAAAATTTCAATGATTTGTATAGTCATGACTCTCATGTTGAAAAATCGAAAATTTTCAAAAAATGTTTATTCTATCGAAAAATGTCAAATTTGATCATTTTTGGCTTATATATACTTAGTCCAGTCATAAAGGACAACTATGTATACATTTTGACTTACTTGGATCAAAATTTCAAAGATTTGTATAGTCATGACTCTCATGTTGAAAAATCGAAAATTTTCAAAAAATGTTTTTTCTCTCGAAAAATGAAAATTTGATCATTTTTGGCTTATTTATACTTAGTCCAGTCATAAAGGACGTCTATGTATACATTTTGACTTACTTGGATCAAAATTTCAATGATTTGTATAGTCATGACTCTCATGTTGAAAAATCGGAAATTTTCAAAAAATGTTTTTTTCTATCGAAAAATGTCAAATTTGATCATTTTTGGCTTATTTAAACGTAGTTCAGTCATAAAGGACCTCTATGTTTACATTTTGACTTACTTGGATCAAAATTTCAATGATTTGTATAGTCATGACTCTCTTATTGAAAAATCGAAAATTTTCAAAAAATGTTTTTTCTATCGAAAAATGTCAAAATTGATCTTTTTTGGCATATTTTTACTTAGTCCAGTCATAAAGGACCTCTATGTATACATTTTGACTTACTTGGATCAAAATTTCAATAATTTGTATAGTCATGACTCTCATGTTGAAAAATCGAAAATTTTCAAAAAATGTTTTTTCTATCGAAAAATGTCAAATTTGATCATTTTTGGCTTATATATACTTAGTCCAGTCATAAAGGACAACTATGTATACATTTTGACTTACTTGGATCAGAATTTCAATGATTTGTATAGTCATGACTCTCATGTTGAAAAATCGAAAATTTTCAAAAAATGTTTTTTCTCTCGAAAATGCAAATTTGATCATTTTTGGCTTATTTACACTTAGCCCAGTCATAAAGGACCTCTATGTATAAATTTTGAATTACTTGGACAAAATTTCAATGATTTGTATAGTCATGACTCTCTTGTTGAAAAATCAAAAATTTTCAAAAAATGTTTTTTCTCTCGAAAAATGTCAAATTTGATAATTTTTGGGTTATTTATACTAAGTCCAGTCATAAAGGACCTCTTTGTATACATTTTGACTTTCTTTAATCAAAATTTCAATGATTTGTATAGTCATGACTCTCATGTTGAAAAATCGAAAATTTTCAAAAAATGTTTATTCTATCGAAAAATGTCAAATTTGATCATTTTTGGCTTATATATACTTAGTCCAGTCATAAAGGACAACTATGTATACATTTTGACTTACTTGGATCAAAATTTCAAAGATTTGTATAGTCATGACTCTCATGTTGAAAAATCGAAAATTTTCAAAAAATGTTTTTTCTCTCGAAAAATGAAAATTTGATCATTTTTGGCTTATTTATACTTAGTCCAGTCATAAAGGACTCTATGTATAAATTTTGAATTACTTGGACAAAATTTCAATGATTTGTATAGTCATGACTCTCTTGTTGAAAATTCGAAAATTTTCAAAAAAAGTTTTTTCTATCGAAAAATGTCAAATTTGATCATTTTTGGCTTATTTATACTTAGTCCAGTCATAAAGGACCTCTATGTATACATTTTGACTTACTTGGATCAAAATTTCAATGATTTGTATAGTCATGACTCTCTTGTTGAAAAATCGAAAATTTTCAAAAAATGTTTTTTCTATCGAAAAATGTCAAATTTGATCATTTTTGGCTTATTTATACTTAGTCCAGTCATAAAGGACTTCCATGTATACATTTTGACTAACTTGTATCAAAATTTCAATGATTTGTATAGTCATGACTCTCATGTTGAAAAATCGGAAATTTTCAAAAAATGTTTTTTCTATCGAAAAATGTCAAATTTGATCATTTTTGGCTCATTTATACTTAGTCCAGTCATTAAGGACATCTATGTATACATTTTGACTTACTTGGATCAAAATTTCAATGATTTATAGTCATGACTCTCATGTTGAAAAATCGAAAATTTTCAAAAAATGTTTTTTCTATCGAAAAATGTCAAATTTGATCATTTTTGGCTCATTTATACTTAGTCCAGTCATAAAGGACCTCTATGTATACATTTTGACTTACTTGGATCAAAATTTCAATGATTTGTATAGTCATGACTCTCATGTTGAAAAATCGGAAATTTTCAAAAAATGTTTTTTCTATCGAAAAATGTAAAATTTGATCATTTTTGGCTTATTTAAACGTAGTCCAGTCATAAAGGACCTCTATGTATACATTTTGACTTACTTGGATCAAAATTTCAATGATTTGTATAGTCATGACATTCTAGTTGTATAATCGAAAATTTTCAAAAAATGTTTTTTCTATCGAAAAATGTCAAATTTGATCATTTTTGGCTTATATATACTTAGTCCAGTCATAAAGGACAACTATGTATACATTTTGACTTACTTGGATCAAAATTTCAATGATTTGTGTAATCATGACTCTCATGTTGAAAAATCGAAAATTTTCAAAAAATGTTTTTTCTCTCGAAAAATGCAAATTTGATCATTTTTGGCTTATTTATACTTAGTCCAGTCATAAAGGACTCTATGTATAAATTTTGAATTACTTGGACAAAATTTCAATGATTTGTATAGTCATGACTCTCTTGTTGAAAAATCGAAAATTTTCAAAAAAAGTTTTTTCTATCGAAAAATGTCAAATTTGATCATTTTTGGCTTATTTATACTTAGTCCAGTCATAAAGGACCTCTTTGTATACATTTTGACTTTCTTTAATCAAAATTTCAATGATTTGTATAGTCATGACTCTCTTGTTGAAAAATCGAAAATTTTCAAAAAATGTTTTTTCTATCGAAAAATGTCAAATTTGATCATTTTTGGCTTATTTATACTTAGTCCTGTCATAAAGGACTTCCATGTTTACATTTTGACTTACTTGTATCAAAATTTCAATGATTTGTATAGTCATGACTCTCATGTTGAAAAATCGGAAATTTTCAAAAAATGTTTTTTCTATCGAAAAATGTCAAATTTGATCATTTTTGGCTCATTTATACTTAGTCCAGTTATAAAGAACCTCTATGTATACATTTTGACTTACTTGGATCAAAATTTCAATGATTTATAGTCATGACTCTCATGTTGAAAAATCGAAAATTTTCAAAAAATGTTTTTTCTATCGAAAAATGTCAAATTTGATCATTTTTGGCTTATTTAAACGTAGTCCAGTCATAAAGGACCTCTATGTATACATTTTGACTTACTTGGATCAAAATTTCAATGATTTGTATAGTCATGACATTCTAGTTGTATAATCGAAAATTTTCAAAAAATGTTTTTTCTATCGAAAAATGTCAAACTTGATCATTTTTGGCTTATTTATACTTAGTCCAGTCATAAAAGACTTCTCTGTATACATTTCGACTTTCTTTAATCAAAATTTCAATGATTTGTATAGTCATGACTCTCATGTTGAAAAATCGAAAATTTTCAAAAAATGTTTTTTCTATCGAAAAATGTCAAATTTGATCATTTTTGGCTTATATATAATTAGTCCAGTCATAAAGGACAACTATGTATACATTTTTACTTACTTGGATCAAAATTTCAATGATTTGTATAGTCATGACTCTCATGTTGAAAAATCGAAAATTTTCAAAAAAAGTTTTTTCTATCGAAAAATGTCAAATTTGATCATTTTTGGCTTATTTATACTAAGTCCAGTCATAAAGGACCTCTATGTATACATTTTGACTTACTTGGATCAAAATTTCAATGATTTGTATAGTCATGACTCTCTTGTTGAAAAATCGAAAATTTTCAAAAAATGTTTTTTCTATCGAAAAATGTCAAATTTGATCATTTTTGGCTTATTTATACTTAGTCCAGTCATAAAGGACCTCCATGTATACATTTTGACTTACTTGTATCAAAATTTCAATGATTTGTATAGTCATGACTCTCATGTTGAAAAATCGGAAATTTACAAAAAATGTTATTTCTATCGAAAAATGTCAAATTTGATCATTTTTGGCTTATTTATACTTAGTCCGGTCATAAAAATCTTCTTTGTATACATTTTGACTTACTTGGATCAAAATTTCAATGATTTGTATAGTCATGACTCTCATGTTGAAAAATCGAAAATTTTCAAAAAATGTTTTTTCAATCGAAAAATGTCAAATTTGATCATTTTTGGCTTATATATACTTAGTCCAGTCATAAAAGACAACTATGTATACATTTTGACTTACTTGGATCAAAATTTTAATGATTTGTATAGTCATGACATTCTAGTTGAAAAATCGAAAATTTTCAAAAAATGTTTTTTCTATCGAAAAATGTCTAATTTGATCATTTTTGGCTTTTTTATACTTAGTCCAGTCATAAACGACCTCTATGTATACATTTTGACTTACTTGGATCAAAATTTCAATGATTTATAGTCATGACTCTCATGTTGAAAAATCGAAAATTTTCAAAAAATGTTTTTTCTATCGAAAAATGTCAAATTTGATCATTTTTGGCTCATTTATACTTAGTCCAGTCATAAAGGACCTTTATGTATACATTATGACTTACTTGGATCAAAATTTCAATGATTTGTATAGTCATGAATCTCTTTTTGAAAAATCGAAAATTTTCAAAAAATGTTTTTCTATCGAAAAATGTCAAATTTGATCATTTTTGGCTTATTTATACTTAGTCCAGTCATAAAGGACCTCCATGTTTACATTTTGACTTACTTGGATCAAAATTTCAATGATTTGTATAGTCATGACTCTCATGTTGAAAAATCGAAAATTTTCAAAAAATGTTTTTCTATCGAAAAATGTCAAATATGATTATTTTTGGCTTATATATACTTAGTCCAGTCATAAAGGACCACTTACTATACATTTTGACTTACTTGGATCAAAATTTCAATGATTTGTATAGTCATGACTCTCATGTTGAAAAATCGAAAATTTTCAAAAAATGTTTTTTCTCTCGAAAAATGCAAATTTGATCATTTTTGGCTTATTTATACTTTGTCCAGTCATAAAAGACCTCTATGTATACATTTTGACTTACTTGGATCAAAATTTCAATGATTTGTATAGTCATGACTCTCGTGTTGAAAAATCGAAAATTTTCAAAAAAAATTTTTTCTATCGAAAAATGTCAAATTTGATCATTTTTGGCTTATTTATACTTAGTCCAATCATAAAGGACCTCTAAGCATACATTTTGACTTACTTGGAACAAAATTTCAATGATTTGTATAGTCATGACATTCTAGTTGTAAAATCGGAAATTTTCAAAAATTGTTTTTTCTATCGAAAAATGTCAAATTTGATCATTTTTGGCTAATTTATACTTAGTCCAGTCATAAAGGACCTCTATGTATACATTTTGACTTACTTGGATCAAAATTTCAATGATTTGTATAGTCATGACTCTCTTGTTGAAAAATCGAAAATTTTCAAAAAATGTTTTTTCTATCGAAAAATGTCAAATTTGATCATTTTTGGCTTATTTAAACGTAGTCCAGTCATAAAGGACCTCTATGTATACATTTTGACTTACTTGGATCAAAATTTCAATGATTTGTATAGTCATGACATTCTAGTTTTATAATCGAAAATTTTCAAAAAATGTTTTTTCTATCGAAAAATGTCAAATTTGATCATTTTTGGCTTATTTATACTTAGTCCAGTCATAAAAGACTTCTATGTATACATTTTGATTTACTTGGATCAAAATTTCAATGATTTGTATAGTCATGACTCTCTTGTTGAAAAATCGAAAATTTTCAAAAAATGTTTTTTCTATCGAAAAATGTCAAATTTGATCATTTTTGGCTTATTTATACTTAGTCCAGTCATAAAGGACTTCTATGTTTACATTTTGACTTACTTGGATCAAAATTTCAATGATTTGAGTCATGACTCTCTTGGTGAAAAATCTAAAATTTTCAAAAAATGTTTTTTCTATCGAAAAATGTCGAATTTGATAATTTTTGGCTTATTTATACTTAGTCCAGTCATAGAGGACCTCTTTGTATACATTTTGACTTTCTTTTATCAAAATTTCAATGATTTGTATAGTCATGACTCTCTTGTTGAAATATCGAAAATTTTCAAAAAATGTTTTTTCTATCGAAAAATGTCAAATTTGATCATTTTTGGCATATTTATACTTAGTCCAGTCATAAAGGACTTCTATGTATACATTTTGACTTACTTGGATCAAAATTTCAATGATTTGTATAGAAATGACTCTCTTGTTGAAATATCGTAAATTTTCAAAAAATGTTTTTTCTATCGAAAAATGTCAAATTTGATCATTTTTGGCAAATTTATACTTAGTCCAGTCATAAAGGACTTCTATGTATACATTTTGACTTACTTGGATCAAAATTTCAATGATTTGTATAGAAATGACTCTCTTGTTGAAAAATCGAAAATTTACAAAAAATGTTTTTTCTATCGAAAAATGTCAAATTTGATCATTTTTGGCTTATTTCTACTTAGTCCAGTCATAGACGACCTCTATGTATACATTTTGACTTACTTGGAACAAAATTTCAATGATTTGTATAGTCATGACATTCTAGTTGTAAAGTCGGAAATTTTCAAAAAATGTTTTTTCTATCGAAAAATGTCAAATTTGATCATATTTGGCTTATATATACTTAGTCCAGTCATAAAGGACCACTATGTATACATTTTGACTTACTTGGAACAAAATTTCAATGATTTGTATAGTCATGACATTCTAGTTGTAAAATCGGAAATTTTCAAAAAATGTTTTTTCTATCGAAAAATGTCAAATTTGATCATTTTTGGCTTATATATACTTAGTCCAGTCATAAAGGACCACTATGTATACATTTTGACTTACTCGGATCAAAATTTCAATGATTTGTAAAGTCATGACTCTCATGTTGAAAAATCGAAAATTTTCAAAAAATGTTTTTTGTATCGAAAAATGTCAAATTTGATCATTTTTGGCTTATTTATACTTAGTCCAGTCATAAGGGACCTCTATGTATACATTTTGACTTACTTGTATCAAAATTTCAATGATTTGTATAGTCATGAATCTCTTTTTGAAAAATCGAAAATTTTCAAAAAATGTTTTTCTATCGAAAAATGTCAAATTTGATCATTTTTGGCTTATTTATACTTAGTCCAGTCATAAAGGACCTCCATGTTTACATTTTGACTTACTTGGATCAAAATTTCAATGATTTGTATAGTCATGACTCTCATGTTGAAAAATCGAAAATTTTCAAAAAATGTTTTTCTATCGAAAAATGTCAAATATGATTATTTTTGGCTTATATATACTTAGTCCAGTCATAAAGGACCACTTAGTATACATTTTTACTTACTTGGATCAAAATTTCAATGATTTGTATAGTCATGACTCTCATGTTGAAAAATCGAAAATTTTCAAAAAATGTTTTTTCTCTCGAAAAATGCAAATTTGATCAATTTTGGCTTATTTATACTTTGTCCAGTCATAAAAGACCTCTATGTATACATTTTGACTTACTTGGATCAAAATTTCAATGATTTGTATAGTCATGACTCTCGTGTTGAAAAATCGAAAATTTTCAAAAAAAAATTTTTTCTATCGAAAAATGACAAATTTGATCATTTTTGGCTTATTTATACTTAGTCCAGTCATAAAGGACCTCTATGTATACATTTTGACTTACTTGGAACAAAATTTCAATGATTTGTATAGTCATGACATTCTAGTTGTAAAATCGGAAATTTTCAAAAATTGTTTTTTCTATCGAAAAATGTCAAATTTGATCATTTTTGGCTAATTTATACTTAGTCCAGTCATAAAGGACCTCTATGTATACATTTTGACTTACTTGGATCAAAATTTCAATGATTTGTATAGTCATGACTCTCATGTTGAAAAATCGGAAATTTTCAAAAAATGTTTTTTCTATCGAAAAATGTCAAATTTGATCATTTTTGGCTTATTTAAACGTAGTCCATTCATAAAGGACCTCTATGTATACATTTTGACTTACTTGGATCAAAATTTCAATGATTTGTATAGTCATGACATTCTAGTTTTATAATCGAAAATTTTCAAAAAATGTTTTTTCTATCGAAAAATTTCAAATTTGATCATTTTTGGCTTATTTATACTTAGTCCAGTCATAAAAGACTTCTATGTATACATTTTGATTTACTTGGATCAAAATTTCAATGATTTGTATAGTCGTGACTCTCTTGTTGAAAAATCGAAAATTTTCAAAAAATGTTTTTTCTATCGAAAAATGTCAAATTTGATCATTTTTGGCTTATCTATACTTAGTCCAGTCATAAAGGACTTCTATGTTTACATTTTGACTTACTTGGATCAAAATTTCAATGATTTGAGTCATGACTCTCTTGTTGAAAAATCTAAAATTTTCAAAAAATGTTTTTTCTATCGAAAAATGTCGAATTTGATAATTTTTGGCTTATTTATACTTAGTCCAGTCATAGAGGACCTCTTTGTATACATTTTGACTTTCTTTTATCAAAATTTCAATGATTTGTATAGTCATGACATTCTAGTTGTAAAATCGGAAATTTTCAAAAAATGTTTTTTCTATCGAAAAATGTCAAATTTGATCATTTTTGGCTTATTTATACTCAGTCCAGTCATAAAGGACCTCTATGTATACATTTTGACTTACTTGGAACAAAATTTCAATGATTTGTATAGTCATGACATTCTAGTTGTAAAATCGGAAATTTTCAAAAAATGTTTTTTCTATCGAAAAATGTCAAATTTGATCATTTTTGGCTTATTTATACTCAGTCCAGTCATAAAGGACCTCTATGTTTACATTTTGACTTACTTGGATCAAAATTTCAATGATTTTTATAGTCATGACTCTCTTGTTGAAATATCGAAAATTTTCAAAAAATGTTTTTTCTATCGAAAAATGTCAAATTTGATCATTTTTGGCATATTTATACTTAGTCCAGTCATAAAGGACTTCTATGTATACATTTTGACTTACTTGGATCAAAATTTCAATGATTTGTATAGAAATGACTCTCTTGTTGAAATATCGTAAATTTTCAAAAAATGTTTTTTCTATCGAAAAATGTCAAATTTGATCATTTTTGGCAAATTTATACTTAGTCCAGTCATAAAGGACTTCTATGTATACATTTTGACTTACTTGGATCAAAATTTCAATGATTTGTATAGAAATGACTCTCTTGTTGAAAAATCGAAAATTTACAAAAAATGTTTTTTCTATCGAAAAATGTCAAATTTGATCATTTTTGGCTTATTTCTACTTAGTCCAGTCATAGACGACCTCTATGTACACATTTTGACTTACTTGGAACAAAATTTCAATGATTTGTATAGTCATGACATTCTAGTTGTAAAGTCGGAAATTTTCAAAAAATGTTTTTTCTATCGAAAAATGTCAAATTTGATCATATTTGGCTTATATATACTTAGTCCAGTCATAAAGGACCACTATGTATACATTTTGACTTACTTGGAACAAAATTTCAATGATTTGTATAGTCATGACATTCTAGTTGTAAAATCGGAAATTTTCAAAAAATGTTTTTTCTATCGAAAAATGTCAAATTTGATCATTTTTGGCTTATATATACTTAGTCCAGTCATAAAGGACCACTATGTATACATTTTGACTTACTCGGATCAAAATTTCAATGATTTGTAAAGTCATGACTCTCATGTTGAAAAATCGAAAATTTTCAAAAAATGTTTTTTGTATCGAAAAATGTCAAATTTGATCATTTTTGGCTTATTTATACTTAGTCCAGTCATAAGGGACCTCTATGTATACATTTTGACTTACTTGTATCAAAATTTCAATGATTTGTATAGTCATGAATCTCTTTTTGAAAAATCGAAAATTTTCAAAAAATGTTTTTCTATCGAAAAATGTCAAATTTGATCATTTTTGGCTTATTTATACTTAGTCCAGTCATAAAGGACCTCCATGTTTACATTTTGACTTACTTGGATCAAAATTTCAATGATTTGTATAGTCATGACTCTCATGTTGAAAAATCGAAAATTTTCAAAAAATGTTTTTCTATCGAAAAATGTCAAATATGATTATTTTTGGCTTATATATACTTAGTCCAGTCATAAAGGACCACTTAGTATACATTTTGACTTACTTGGATCAAAATTTCAATGATTTGTATAGTCATGACTCTCATGTTGAAAAATCGAAAATTTTCAAAAAATGTTTTTTCTCTCGAAAAATGCAAATTTGATCAATTTTGGCTTATTTATACTTTGTCCAGTCATAAAAGACCTCTATGTATACATTTTGACTTACTTGGATCAAAATTTCAATGATTTGTATAGTCATGACTCTCGTGTTGAAAAATCGAAAATTTTCAAAAAAAAATTTTTTCTATCGAAAAATGACAAATTTGATCATTTTTGGCTTATTTATACTTAGTCCAGTCATAAAGGACCTCTATGTATACATTTTGACTTATTTGGAACAAAATTTCAATGATTTGTATAGTCATGACATTCTAGTTGTAAAATCGGAAATTTTCAAAAATTGTTTTTTCTATCGAAAAATGTCAAATTTGATCATTTTTGGCTAATTTATACTTAGTCCAGTCATAAAGGACCTCTATGTATACATTTTGACTTACTTGGATCAAAATTTCAATGATTTGTATAGTCATGACTCTCATGTTGAAAAATCGGAAATTTTCAAAAAATGTTTTTTCTATCGAAAAATGTCAAATTTGATCATTTTTGGCTTATTTAAACGTAGTCCATTCATAAAGGACCTCTATGTATACATTTTGACTTACTTGGATCAAAATTTCAATGATTTGTATAGTCATGACATTCTAGTTTTATAATCGAAAATTTTCAAAAAATGTTTTTTCTATCGAAAAATGTCAAATTTGATCATTTTTGGCTTATTTATACTAAGTCCAGTCATAAAAGACTTCTATGTATACATTTTGATTTACTTGGATCAAAATTTCAATGATTTGTATAGTCGTGACTCTCTTGTTGAAAAATCGAAAATTTTCAAAAAATGTTTTTTCTATCGAAAAATGTCAAATTTGATCATTTTTGGCTTATTTATACTTAGTCCAGTCATAAAGGACTTCTATGTTTACATTTTGACTTACTTGGATCAAAATTTCAATGATTTGAGTCATGACTCTCTTGTTGAAAAATCTAAAATTTTCAAAAAATGTTTTTTCTATCGAAAAATGTCGAATTTGATAATTTTTGGCTTATTTATACTTAGTCCAGTCATAGAGGACCTCTTTGTATACATTTTGACTTTCTTTTATCAAAATTTCAATGATTTGTATAGTCATGACATTCTAGTTGTAAAATCGGAAATTTTCAAAAAATGTTTTTTCTATCGAAAAATGTCAAATTTGATCATTTTTGGCTTATTTATACTCAGTCCAGTCATAAAGGACCTCTATGTATACATTTTGACTTACTTGGATCAAAATTTCAATGATTTTTATAGTCATGACTCTCTTGTTGAAATATCGAAAAATTTCAAAAAATGTTTTTTCTATCGAAAAATGTCAAATTTGATCATTTTTGGCATATTTATACTTAGTCCAGTCATAAAGGACTTCTATGTATACATTTTGACTAACTTGGATCAAAATTTCAATGATTTGTATAGAAATGACTCTCTTGTTGAAAAATCGAAAATTTACAAAAAATGTTTTTTCTATCGAAAAATGTCAAATTTGATCATTTTTGGCTTATTTCTACTTAGTCCAGTCATAGACGACCTCTATGTATACATTTTGAGTTACTTGGATCAAAATTTCAATGATTTGTATAGTCATGACTTTCTTGTTGAAAAATCGAAAATTTTCAAAAAATGATTTTTTATCGAAAAATGTCAAATTTGATCATTTTTGGCTTATTTCTACTTAGTCCAGTCATAAAAGACCACTGTGTATACATTTTGACTTACTTGGAACAAAATTTCAATGATTTGTATAGTCATGACATTCTAGTTGTAAAATCGGAAATTTTCAAAAAATGTTTTTTCTATCGAAAAATGTCAAATTTGATCATTTTTGGCTTATATATACTTAGTCCAGTCATAAAGGACCACTATGGATACATTTTGACTTACTTGGAACAAAATTTCAATGATTTGTATAGTCATGACATTCTAGGTGTAAAATCGGAAATTTTCAAAAAATGTTTTTTCTATCGAAAAATGTCAAATTTGATCATTTTTGGCTTATTTCTACTTAGTCCAGTCATAGACGACCTCTATGTATACATTTTGACTTACTTGGATCAAAATTTCAATGATTTTTATAGTCATGACTCTCTTGTTGAAATATCGAAAATTTTCAAAAAATGTTTTTTCTATCGAAAAATGTCAAATTTGATCATTTTTGGCATATTTATACTTAGTCCAGTCATAAAGGACTTCTATGTATACATTTTGACTTACTTGGATCAAAATTTCATTGATTTGTATAGAAATGACTCTCTTGTTGAAAAATCGAAAATTTACAAAAAATGTTTTTTCTATCGAAAAATGTCAAATTTGATCATTTTTGGCTTATTTCTACTTAGTCCAGTCATAGACGACCTCTATGTATACATTTTGACTTACTTGGATCAAAATTTCAATGATTTGTATAGTCATGAATCTCGTGTTGAAAAATCGAAAATTTTCAAAAAAAATTTTTTTCTATCGAAAAATGTCAAATTTGATCATTTTTGGCTTATTTATACTTAGTCTAGTCATAAAGGACCTCTATGTATACATTTTGACTTACTTGGATCAAAATTTCAATGATTTGTATAGTCATGACTCTCATGTTGAAAAATCGGAAATTTTCAAAAAATGTTTTTTCTATCGAAAAATGTCAAATTTGATCATTTTTGGCTTTTTTAAACGTAGTCCAGTCATAAAGGACCTCTATGTATACATTTTGACTTACTTGGATCAAAATTTCAATGATTTGTATAGTCATGACATTCTAGTTGTATAATCGAAAATTTTCAAAAAATGTTTTTTCTATCGAAAAATGTCAAATTTGATCATTTTTGGCTTATTTATACTTAGTCCAGTCATAAAAGACTTCTATGTATACATTTTGATTTACTTGGATCAAAATTTCAATGATTTGTATAGTCATGACTCTCTTGTTGAAAAATCGAAAATTTTCAAAAAATGTTTTTTCTATCGAAAAATGTCAAATTTGATCATTTTTGGCTTATTTATACTTAGTCCAGTCATAAAGGACTTCTATCTTTACATTTTGACTTACTTGGATCAAAATTTCAATGATTTGAGTCATGACTCTCTTGTTGAAAAATCTAAAATTTTCAAAAAATGTTTTTTCTATCGAAAAATGTCGAATTTGATAATTTTTGGCTTATTTATACTTAGTCCAGTCATAAAGGACCTCTTTGTATACATTTTGACTTTCTTTTATCAAAATTTCAATGATTTGTATAGTCATGACTCTCATGTTGAAAAATCGAAAATTTTCAAAAAATGTTTTTTGTATCGAAAAATGTCAAATTTGATCATTTTTGGCTTATTTATACTTAGTCCAGTCATAAAGGACCTCTATGTATACATTTTGACTTACTTGGATCAAAATTTCAATGATTTGTATAGAAATGACTCTCTTGTTGAAAAATCGAAAATTTACAAAAAATGTTTTTTCTATCGAAAAATGTCAAATTTGATCATTTTTGGCTTATTTCTACTTAGTCCAGTCATAGACGACCTCTATGTATACATTTTGACTTACTTGGATCAAAATTTCAATGATTTGTATAGTCATGACTTTCTTGTTGAAAAATCGAAAATTTTCAAAAAATGATTTTTTATCGAAAAATGTCAAATTTGATCATTTTTGGCTTATTTCTACTTAGTCCAGTCATAAAAGACCACTGTGTATACATTTTGACTTACTTGGAACAAATTTCAATGATTTGTATAGTCATGACATTCTAGTTGTAAAATCGGAAATTTTCAAAAAATGTTTTTTCTATCGAAAAATGTCAAATTTGATCATTTTTGGCTTATTTATACTTAGTCCAGTCATAAAGGACCACTATATATACATTTTGACTTACTTGGAACAAAATTTCAATGATTTGTATAGTCATGACATTCTAGGTGTAAAATCGGAAATTTTCAAAAAATGTTTTTTCTATCGAAAAATGTCAAATTTGATCATTTTTGGCTTATTTATACTTAGTCCAGTCATAGACGACCTCTATGTATACATTTTGACTTACTTGGATCAAAATTTCAATGATTTGTATAGTCATGACTCTCATGTTGAAAAATCGAAAATTTTCAAAAAATGTTTTTTCTCTCGAAAAATGCAAATTTGATCATTTTTGGCTTATTTATACTTTGTCCAGTCATAAAGGACCTCTATGTATACATTTTGACTTACTTGGATCAAAATTTCAATGATTTGTATAGTCATGACTCTCTTGTTGAAAAATCGAAAATTTTCAAAAAATGTTTTTTGTATCGAAAAATGTCAAATTTGATCACTTTTGGCTTATTTAAACTTAGTCCAGTCATAAAGGACCTCTATGTATACATTTTGACTTACTTGGATACAAATTTCAATGATTTGTATAGTCATGACATTCTAGGTGTAAAATCGGAAATTTTCAAAAAATGTTTTTTCTATCGAAAAATGTCAAATTTGATCATTTTTGGCTTATTTATACTTAGTCCAGTCATAGACGACCTCTATGTATACATCCTGACTTACTTGGATCAAAATTTCAATGATTTGTATAGTCATGACATTCTAGTTGTAAAATCGGAAATTTTCAAAAAATGTTTTTTCTATCGAGAAATGTCAAATTTGATCATTTTTGGCTTATTTATACTTAGTCCAGTCATAAAAGACCTCTCTGTATACATTTTGACTTACTTGGATACAAATTTCAATGATTTGTATAGTCATGACATTCTAGTTGTAAAATCGGAAATTTTCAAAAAATGTTTTTTCTATCGAAAAATGTCAAGTTTGATCATTTTTGGCTTATTTATACTTAGTCCAGTCATAAAGCACCTCTATGTATACATTTTGACTTACTTGGATCAAAATTTCATTGATTTGTATGGTCATGACTCTCATGTTTAAAAATCGGAAATTTTCAAAAAATGTTTTTTTCTTTCGAAAAATGTCAAATTCGATCATTTTAGGCTTATTTATACTCAGTCCAGTCATAAAGGACCTCTATGTATACATTTTGACTTACTTGGATCAAAATTTCAATGATTTGTATAGTCATGACTCTCATGTTGAAAAATCTAAAATTTTCAAAAAATGTTTTTTCTATCGAAAAATGTCAAACTTGATCATTTTTGGCTTACTTATACTTAGTCCAGTCATAAAGGACCTCTATGTATACATTTTGACTTACTTGGAACAAAATTTCAATGATTTGTATAGTCATGACATTCTAGGTGTAAAATCGAAAATTTTCAAAAAGTGTTTTTTCTCTCGAAAAATGCAAATTTGATCATTTTTGGCTTATTTATACTTAGTCCTGTCATAAAGGACCACTATGTATACATTTTGACTTACTTGGATCAAAATTTCAATGATTTGTATAGTCATGACTCTCATGTTGAAAAATCGAAAATTTTCAAAAAATGTTTTTTCTATCGAAAAAATGTCAAATTTGATCATTTTATTCTTATTTATACTCAGTCCAGCCATAAAGGACCTCTATGTATATATTTTGACTTACTTGGATCAAAATTTCAATGATTTGTATAGTCATGACTCTCTTGTTGAAAAATCGAAAATTTTCAAAAAATGTTTTTTCTATCGAAAAATGTCAAATTTGATCATTTTTGGCTTACTTATACTTAGTCCAGTCATAAAGGACCTCTATGTATACATTTTGACTTACTTGGAACAAAATTTCAATGATTTGTATAGTCATGACATTCTAGGTGTAAAATCGAAAATTTTCAAAAAGTGTTTTTTCTCTCGAAAAATGCAAATTTGATCATTTTTATCTTATTTATACTTTGTCCAGTCATAAAGGACCACTATATATACATTTTGACTTACTTGGATCAAAATTTCAATGATTTGTATAGTCATGACTCTCATGTTGAAAAATCGAAAATTTTCAAAAAATGTTTTTTTCTCTCGAAAAATGCAAATTTGATCATTTTTGGCTTATTTATACTTTGTCCAGTCATAAAGGACCTCTATGTATACATTTTGACTTACTTGGATCAAAATTTCAATGATTTGTATAGTCATGACTCTCTTGTTGAAAAATCGAAAATTTTCAAAAAATGTTTTTTGTATCGAAAAATGTCAAATTTGATCACTTTTGGCTTATTTAAACTTAGTCCAGTCATAAAGGACCTCTATGTATACATTTTGACTTACTTGGAACAAAATTTCAATGATTTGTATAGTCATGACATTCTAGTTGTAAAATCGGAAATTTTCAAAAAATGTTTTTTCTATCGAAAAATGTCAAATTTGATCATTTTTGGCTTATTTATACTTAGTCCAGTCATAAAGGACCTCTTTGAATACATTTTGACTTACTTGGATCAAAATTTCAATGATTTGTATAGTCATGACTCTCATGTTTAAAAATCGAAAATTTTCAAAAAATGTTTTTTTGTATCGAAATGATCATTTTTGGCTATTTTATACTTAGTACAGTCATAAAGGACCTCTATGTATACATCCTGACTTACTTGGATCAAAATTTCAATGATTTGTATAGTCATGACATTCTAGTTGTAAAATCGGAAATTTTCAAAAAATGTTTTTTCTATCGAGAAATGTCAAATTTGATCATTTTTGGCTTATTTATACTTAGTCTAGTCATAAAAGACCTCTCTGTATACATTTTGACTTACTTGGATACAAATTTCAATGATTTGTATAGTCATGACATTCTAGTTGTAACATCGGAAATTTTCAAAAAATGTTTTTTCTATCGAAAAATCTCAAGTTTGATCATTTTTGGCTTATTTATACTTAGTCCAGTCATAAAGGACCTCTATGTATACATTTTGACTTACTTGGATCAAAATTTCAATGATTTGTATAGTCATGACTCTCTTGTTGAAAAATCGAAAATTTTCAAAAAATGTTTTTTCTATCGAAAAATGTCAAATTTGATCATTTTTGGCTTACTTATACTTAGTCCAGTCATAAAGAACCTCTATGTATACATTTTGACTTACTTGGAACAAAATTTCAATGATTTGTATAGTCATGACATTCTAGGTGTAAAATCGAAAATTTTCAAAAAGTGTTTTTTCTCTCGAAAAATGCAAATTTGATCATTTTTGGCTTATTTATACTTTGTCCAGTCATAAAGGACCACTATACATACATTTTGACTTACTTGGATCAAAATTTCAATGATTTGTATAGTCATGACTCTCATGTTGAAAAATCGAAAATTTTCAAAAAATGTTTTTTCTCTCGAAAAATGCAAATTTGATCATTTTTGGCTTATTTATACTTTGTCCAGTCATAAAGGACCTCTATGTATACATTTTGAGTTACTTAGATCAAAATTTCAATGATTTGTATAGTTATGACTCTCTTGTTGAAAAATCGATAATTTTCAAAAAATGTTTTTTGTATCGAAAAATGTCAAATTTGATCACTTTTGGCTTATTTATACTTAGTCCAGTCATAAAGGACCTCTATGTATACATTTTGACTTACTTGGAACAAAATTTCAATGATTTGTATAGTCATGACATTCTAGGTGTACAATCGGAAATTTTCAAAAAATGTTTTTTCTATCGAAAAATGTCAAATTTGATCATTTTTGGCTTATTTATACTTAGTCCAGTCATAAAGGACCTCTATGTATACATTTTGACTTACTTGGAACAAAATTTCAATGATTTGTATAGTCATGACATTCTAGGTGTACAATCGGAAATTTTCAAAAAATGTTTTTTCTATCGAAAAATGTCAAATTTGATCATTTTTGGCTTATTTATACTTAGTCCAGTCACAAAGGACCACTATGTATACATTTTGACTTACTTAGATCAAAATTTCAATGATTTGTATAGTCATGACTCTCCTGTTGAAAAATCGATAATTTTCAAAAAATGTTTTTTCTCTCGAAAAATGCAAATTTGATCATTTTTGCTTATTTATACTTTGTCCAGTCATAAAGGACCTCTATGTATACATTTTGACTTACTTGGATCAAAATTTCAATGATTTGTATAGTCATGACTCTCTTGTTGAAAAATCGAAAATTTTCAAAAAATGTTTTTTGTATCGAAAAATGTCAAATTTGATCACTTTTGGCTTATTTATACTTAGTCCAGTCATAAAGGACCTCTTTGTATACATTTTGACTTACTTGGATCAAAATTTCAATGATTTGTATAGTCATGACTCTCATGTTTAAAAATCGAAAATTTTCAAAAAATGTTTTTTTGTATCGAAATGATCATTTTTGGCTTTTTTATACTTAGTACAGTCATAAAGGACCTTTATGTATACATCTTGCCTTACTTGGATCAAAATTTCAAAGATTTGTATAGTCATGACATTCTAGTTGTAAAACCGGAAATTTTCAAAAAATGTTTTTTCTATCGAGAAATGTCAAATTTGATCATTTTTGGCTTATTTATACTTAGTCCAGTCATAAAGGACCTCTCTGTATACATTTTGACTTACTTGGATACAAATTTCAATGATTTGTATAGTCATGACATTCTAGTTGTAAAATCGGAAATTTTCAAAAAATGTTTTTTCCATCGAAAAATGTCAAATTTGATCATTTTTGGCTTATTTATACTTAGTCCAGTCATTAAGCACCTCTATGTATACATTTTACTTACTTGGATCAAAATTTCAATGATTTGTATAGTCATGACTCTCTTGTTAAAAAATCGAAAATTTTCAAAAAATGTTTTTTCTATCGAAAAATGTCAAATTTGATCATTTTTGGCTTACTTATACTTAGTCCAGTCATAAAGGACCTCTATGTATACATTTTGACTTACTTGGAACAAAATTTCAATGATTTGTATAGTCATGACATTCTAGGTGTAAAATCGAAAATTTTCAAAAAGGGTTTTTTCTCTCGAAAAATGCAAATTTGATCATTTTTATCTTATTTATACTTTGTCCAGTCATAAAGGACCACTATATATACATTTTGACTTACTTGGATCAAAATTTCAATGATTTGTATAGTCATGACTCTCATGTTGAAAAATCGAAAATTTTCAAAAAATGTTTTTTCTCTCGAAAAATGCAAATTTGATCATTTTTGGCTTATTTATACTTTGTCCAGTCATAAAGGACCTCTATGTATACATTTTGACTTACTTGGATCAAAATTTCAATGATTTGTATAGTCATGACTCTCTTGTTGAAAAATCGAAAATTTTCAAAAAATGTTTTTTGTATCGAAAAATGTCAAATTTGATCACTTTTGGCTTATTTAAACTTAGTCCAGTCATAAAGGACCTCTATGTATACATTTTGACTTACTTGGAACAAAATTTCAATGATTTGTATAGTCATGACATTCTAGTTGTAAAATCGGAAATTTTCAAAAAATGTTTTTTCTATCGAAAAATGTCAAATTTGATCATTTTTGGCTTATTTATACTTAGTCCAGTCATAAAGGACCTCTTTGAATACATTTTGACTTACTTGGATCAAAATTTCAATGATTTGTATAGTCATGACTCTCATGTTTAAAAATCGAAAATTTTCAAAAAATGTTTTTTTGTATCGAAATGATCATTTTTGGCTATTTTATACTTAGTACAGTCATAAAGGACCTCTATGTATACATCCTGACTTACTTGGATCAAAATTTCAATGATTTGTATAGTCATGACATTCTAGTTGTAAAATCGGAAATTATCAAAAAATGTTTTTTCTATCGAGAAATGTCAAATTTGATCATTTTTGGCTTATTTATACTTAGTCTAGTCATAAAAGACCTCTCTGTATACATTTTGACTTACTTGGATACAAATTTCAATGATTTGTATAGTCATGACATTCTAGTTGTAAAATCGGAAATTTTCAAAAAATGTTTTTTCTGTCGAAAAATCTCAACTTTGATCATTTTTGGCTTATTTATACTTAGTCCAGTCATAAAGGACCTCTATGTATACATTTTGACTTACTTGGATCAAAATTTCAATGATTTGTATAGTCATGACTCTCTTGTTGAAAAATCGAAAATTTTCAAAAAATGTTTTTTCTATCGAAAAATGTCAAATTTGATCATTTTTGGCTTACTTATACTTAGTCCAGTCATAAAGAACCTCTATGTATACATTTTGACTTACTTGGAACAAAATTTCAATGATTTGTATAGTCATGACATTCTAGGTGTAAAATCGAAAATTTTCAAAAAGTGTTTTTTCTCTCGAAAAATGCAAATTTGATCATTTTTGGCTTATTTATACTTTGTCCAGTCATAAAGGACCACTATACATACATTTTGACTTACTTGGATCAAAATTTCAATGATTTGTATAGTCATGACTCTCATGTTGAAAAATCGAAAATTTTCAAAAAATGTTTTTTCTCTCGAAAAAATGCAAATTTGATCATTTTTGGCTTATTTATACTTTGTCCAGTCATAAAGGACCTCTATGTATACATTTTGAGTTACTTGGATCAAAATTTCAATGATTTGTATAGTCATGACTCTCTTGTTGAAAAATCGAAAATTTTCAAAAAATGTTTTTTGTATCGAAAAATGTCAAATTTGATCACTTTTGGCTTATTTATACTTAGTCCAGTCATAAAGGACCTCTATGTATACATTTTGACTTACTTGGAACAAAATTTCAATGATTTGTATAGTCATGACATTCTAGTTGTAAAATCGGAAATTTTCAAAAAATGTTTTTTCTATCGAAAAATGTCAAATTTGATCATTTTTGGCTTATTTATACTTAGTCCAGTCATAAAGGACCTCTATGTATACATTTTGACTTACTTGGAACAAAATTTCAATGATTTGTATAGTCATGACATTCTAGGTGTACAATCGGAAATTTTCAAAAAATGTTTTTTCTATCGAAAAATGTCAAATTTGATCATTTTTGGCTTATTTATACTTAGTCCAGTCACAAAGGACCACTATGTATACATTTTGACTTACTTAGATCAAAATTTCAATGATTTGTATAGTCATGACTCTCCTGTTGAAAAATCGATAATTTTCAAAAAATGTTTTTTCTCTCGAAAAATGCAAATTTGATCATTTTTGGCTTATTTATGCTTTGTCCAGTCATAAAGGACCTCTATGTATACATTTTGACTTACTTGGATCAAAATTTCAATGATTTGTATAGTCATGACTCTCTTGTTGAAAAATCGAAAATTTTCAAAAAATGTTTTTTGTATCGAAAAATGTCAAATTTGATCACTTTTGGCTTATTTATACTTAGTCCAGTCATAAAGGACCTCTTTGTATACATTTTGACTTACTTGGATCAAAATTTCAATGATTTGTATAGTCATGACTCTCATGTTTAAAAATCGAAAATTTTCAAAAAATGTTTTTTTGTATCGAAATGATCATTTTTGGCTTTTTTATACTTAGTACAGTCATAAAGGACCTTTATCTATACATCTTGCCTTACTTGGATCAAAATTTCAAAGATTTGTATAGTCATGACATTCTAGTTGTAAAACCGGAAATTTTCAAAAAATGTTTTTTCTATCGAGAAATGTCAAATTTGATCATTTTTGGCTTATTTATACTTAGTCCAGTCATAAAGGACCTCTCTGTATACATTTTGACTTACTTGGATACAAATTTCAATGATTTGTATAGTCATGACATTCTAGTTGTAAAATCGGAAATTTTCAAAAAATGTTTTTTCTATCGAAAAATGTCAACTTTGATAATTTTTGGCTTATTTATACTTAGTCCAGTCATAAAGGACCTCTATGTATACAATTTGACTTACTTGGATCAAAATTTCAATGATTTGTATAGTCATGACTCTCATGTTGAAAAATCGAAAATTTTCAAAAAATGTTTTTCTATCGAAAAATGTCAAATTTGATCATTTTTGGCTTATTTATACTTAGCCCAGTCATAAAGAACCTCTATGTATACATTTTGACTTACTTGTATCAAAATTTCAATGATTTGTATAGTCATGACTCTCATGTTGTAAAATCGGAAATTTTCAAAAAATGTTTATTCTATCGAAAAATGTCAAATTTGATCATTTTTGGCTTATTTATACTTAGTCCAGTCATTCAGCACCTCTATGTATACATTTTACTTACTTGGATCAAAATTTCAATGATTTGTATAGTCATGACTCTCTTGTTAAAAAATCGAAAATTTTCAAAAAATGTTTTTTCTATCGAAAAATGGCAAATTTGATGATTTTTTTCTTATTTATACTTAGTTCAATCACAAAGGACCTCTATGTATACATTTTGACTTACTTTGATCAAAAATTCAATGATTTGTATAGTCATGACTCTCTTGTTGAAAAATCGAAAATTTTCAAAAAATGTTTTTTCTATCGAAAAATGTCAACTTTGATAATTTTTGGCTTATTTATACTTAGTCCAGTCATAAAGGACCTCTATGTATACAATTTGACTTACTTGGATCAAAATTTCAATGATTTGTATAGTCATGACTCTCATGTTGAAAAATCGAAAATTTTCAAAAAATGTTTTTCTATCGAAAAATGTCAAATTTGATCATTTTTGGCTTATTTATACTTAGCCCAGTCATAAAGAACCTCTATGTATACATTTTGACTTACTTGTATCAAAATTTCAATGATTTGTATAGTCATGACTCTCATGTTGTAAAATCGGAAATTTTCAAAAAATGTTTATTCTATCGAAAAATGTCAAATTTGATCATTTTTGGCTTATTTATACTTAGTCCAGTCATAAAGGACCTCTATGTATACAATTTGACTTACTTTGATCAAAATTTCAATGATTTGTATAGTCATGACATTCTAGTTGTAAAATCGGAAATTTTCAAAAAATGTTTTTTCTTTCGAAAAATGTCAAATGTGATCATTTTTAGCTTATTCATACTTAGTACAGTCATAAAGGACCTCTATGTATACATTTTGACTTACTTGGATCAAAATTGCAATGATTTGTATAGTCATGACATTCTAGTTGTAAAATCGGAAATTTTCAAATAATGTTTTTTCAATCGAAAAATGTCAAATTTGATCATTTTTGGCTTATTTATACTTAATCCAGTCATAAAATACTTATATGTATACATTTTGACATACTTGGATCAAAATTTCAATGATTTGTATAGTCATGACTCCCTTGTTGAAAAATCGGAAATTTTTAAAAAATGTTTTTTCTATCGCAAAAAGGTCAAATTTGATCATTTTTGGCTTATTTATACTTAGTCCAGTCAGAAAGGACCTCTATGTATACATTTTGACTTACTTGGATCAAAATTTCAATGATTTGTATAGTCATGACTCTCATGTTTAAAAATCGAAAATTTTCAAAAAATGTTTTTTGGTATCCAAATGATCATTTTTGGCTTATTTATACTTAGTACAGTCATAAAGGACCTCTATGTATACATTTTGACTTACTTGCATCAAAATTTCAATGATTTGTATAGTCATGACTCTCTTGTTGAAAATTCGAAAATTTTCAAAAAATGTTTTTTCATCGAAAAATGTCAAATTTGATAATTTTTGGCTTATTTCTACTTAGTCCAGTCATAGACGACCTCTATGTATACATTTTGACTTACTTGGATCAAAATTTCAATGATTTGTATAGTCATGACATTCTAGGTGTAAAATCGAAAATTTTCAAAAAATGTTTTTTCTATCGAAAAATGTCAAATTTGATCATTTTTGGCTTATTTATACTTAGTCCAGTCATAAAGGACCTCTATGTATACATTTTGACTTACTTGGAACAAAATTTCAATGATTTGTATAGTCATGACATTCTAGGTGTAAAATCGGAAATTTTCAAAAAATGTTTTTCTATCGAAAAATGTCAAATTTGATCATTTTTGGCAAAATTTCAATGATTTGTATAGTCATGACTCTCATGTTGAAAAATCGAAAATTTTCAAAAAATGTTTTTTCTCTCGAAAAATGCAAATTTGATCATTTTTGGCTTATTTATACTTTGTCCAGTCATAAAGGACCTCTATGTATACATTTTGATTTACTTGGATCCAAATTTCAATGATTTGTATAGTCATGACTCTCTTGTTGAAAAATCGAAAATTTTCAAAAAATGTTTTTTCTATCGAAAACTGTCAAATTTGATCATTTTTGGCTTACTTATACTTAGTCCATCATGAAGGACCTCTATGTATACATTTTGACTTACTTGGAACAAAATTTCAATGATTTGTATAGTCATGACATTCTAGGTGTAAAATCGAAAATTTTCAAAAAGTGTTTTTTCTCTCGAAAAATGCAAATTTGATCATTTTTGGCTTATTTATACTTTGTCCAGTCATAAAGGCCCTCTATGTATACATTTTGACTTACTTGGATCAAAATTTCAATGATTTGTATAGTCATGACTCTCATGTTGAAAAATCGAAAATTTTCAAAAAATGTTTTTTCTCTCGAAAAATGCAAATTTGATCATTTTTGGCTTATTTATACTTTGTCCAGTCATAAAGGACCTCTATGTATACATTTTGAGTTACTTAGATCAAAATTTCAATGATTTGTATAGTCATGACTCTCTTGTTGAAAAATCGAAAATTTTCAAAAAATGTTTTTTGTATCGAAAAATGTCAAATTTGATCACTTTTGGCTTATTTATACTTAGTCCAGTCATAAAGGACCTCTATGTATACATTTTGACTTACTTGGAACAAAATTTCAATGATTTGTATAGTCATGACATTCTAGTTGTATAATCGGAAATTTTCAAAAAATGTTTTTTCTGTCGAAAAATGTCAAATTTGATCATTTTTGGCTTATTTATACTTAGTCCAGTCATAAAGGACCTCTATGTATACATTTTGACTTACTTGGAGCAAAATTTCAATGATTTGTATAGTCATGACATTCTAGGTGTACAATCGGAAATTTTCAAAAAATATTTTTTCTATCGAAAAATGTCAAATTTGATCATTTTTGGCTTATTTATACTTAGTTCAGTCACAAAAGACCACTATGTATACATTTTGACTTACTTGGATCAAAATTTCAATGATTTGTATAGTCATGACTCTCCTGTTGAAAAATCGAAAATTTTCAAAAAATGTTTTTTCTCTCGAAAAATGCAAATTTGATCATTTTTGGCTTATTTATACTTTGTCCAGTCATAAAGGACCTCTATGTATACATTTTGACTTACTTGGATCAAAATTTCAATGATTTGTATAGTCATGACTCTCTTGTTGAAAAATCGAAAATTTTCAAAAAATGTTTTTTCTATCGAAAAATGTCAACTTTGATCATTTTTGGCTTATTTATACTTAGTCCAGTCATAAAGGACCTCTATGTATACAATTTGACTTACTTGGATCAAAATTTCAACGATTTGTATAGTCATGACTCTCATGTTGAAAAATCGAAAATTTTCAAAAAATGTTTTTCTATCGAAAAATGTCAAATTTGATCATTTTTGGCTTATTTATACTTAGCCCGGTCACAAAGAACCTCTATGTATACATTTTGACTTACTTGTATCAAAATTTCAATGATTTGTATAGTCATGACTCTCATGTTGTAAAATCGGAAATTTTCAAAAAATGTTTATTCTATCGAAAAATGTCAAATTTGATCATTTTTGGCTTATTTATACTTAGTCCAGTCATAAAGGACCTCTTTGAATACATTTTGACTTACTTGGATCAAAATTTCAATGATTTGTATAGTCATGACTCTCATGTTTAAAAATCGGAAATTTTCAAAAAATGTTTATTCTATCGAAAAATGTCAAATTTGATCATTTTTGGCTTATTTATACTTAGTCCAGTCATAAAGGACCTCTATGTATACATTTTGACTTACTTGGATCAAAATTTCAATGATTTGTATAGTCATGACTCCCTTGTTGAAAAATCGGAAATTTTCAAAAAATGTTTTTTCTATCGAAAAATGTCAAATTTGATCATTTTTGGCTTATTTATACTTAGTCCAGTCATAAAGGACCTCTATGTATACATTTTGACTTACTTGGATCAAAATTTCAATGATTTGTATAGTCATGACTCTCATGTTTAAAAATCGAAAATTTTCAAAAAATGTTTTTTGGTATCCAAATGATCATTTTTGGCTTATTTATACTTAGTACAGTCATAAAGGACCACTATGTATACATTTTGACTTACTTGGATCAAAATTTCAATGATTTGTATAGTCATGACTCTCTTGTTGAAAAATCGAAATTTTCAAAAAATGTTTTTTGTATCGAAAAATGTCAAATTTGATCACTTTTGACTTATTTATACTTAGTCCAGTCATAAAGGACCTCTATGTATACATTTTGACTTTCTTGGAACAAAATTTCAATGATTTGTATAGTCATGACATTCTAGTTGTAAAATCGGAAATTTTCAAAAAATGTTTTTTCTATCCAAAAATGTCAAATTTGATCATTTTTGGCTTATTTATACTTAGTCCAGTCATAAAGGACCTCTTTGTATACATTTTGACTTTCTTGGATCAAAATTTCAATGATTTGTATAGTCATGACTCTCATGTTTAAAAATCGAAAATTTTCAAAAAATGTTTTTTTGTATCGAAATTATCATTTTTGGCTTTTTTATACTTAGTACAGTCATAAAGGACCTCTATGTATACATCTTGACTTATTTGGATCAAAATTTCAATGATTTGTATAGTCATGACATTCTAGTTGTAAAATCGGAAATTTTCAAAAAATGTTTTTTCTATCGAGAAATGTCAAATTTGATCATTTTTGGCTTATTTATAATTAGTCCAGTCATAAAGGACCTCTCTGTATACATTTTGACTTACTTGGATACAAATTTCAATGATTTGTATAGTCATGACATTCTAGTTGTAAAATCGGAAATTTTCAAAAAATGTTTTTTCTATCGAAAAATGTCAATTTTGATCATTTTTGGCTTATTTATACTTAGTCCAGTCAGAAAGCACCTCTATGTATACATTTTGACTTACTTGGATCAAAATTTCATTGATTTGTATAGTCATGACTCTCATGTTGAAAAATCGGAAATTTTCAAAAAATGTTTTTTCTATCGAAAATTGTCAAATTCGATCATTTTAGGCTTATTTATACTCAGTCCAGTCATAAAGGACCTCTATGTATACATTTTGACTTACTTGGATCAAAATTTCAATGATTTGTATAGTCAAGACTCTCATGTTGAAAAATCGAAAATTTTCAAAAAATGTTTTTTCTATCGAAAAATGTCAAATTTGATCATTTTTGGCTTACTTATAATTAGTCCAGTCATAAAGGACCTCTATGTATACATTTTGACTTACTTGGATCAAAATTTCAATGATTTGTATAGTCCTGACTCTCATGTTTAAAAATCGAAAATTTTCAAAAAATGTTTTTTTTGTATCCAAATGATCATTTTTGGCTTATTTATACTTAGTACAGTCATAAAGGACCTCTATGTATACATTTTGACTTACTTGGATAAAAATTTCAATGATTTGTATAGTCATGACATTCTAGTTGTAAAATCGGAAATTTTCAAAAAATGTTTTTTCTATCGAGAAATGTCAAATTTGATCATTTTTGGCCTATTTATACTTAGTCCAGTCATAAAGGACCTCTCTGTATACATTTTGACTTACTTGGATACAAATTTCAATGATTTGTATAGTCATGACATTCTAGTTGTAAAATCGGAAATTTTCAAAAAATGTTTTTTCTATCGAAAAATGTCAAATTTGATCATTTTTGGCCCATTTATACTTAGTCCAGTCATAAAGGACCTCTATGTATACATTTTGACTTACTTGGATCAAAATTTCAATGATTTGTAAAGTCCTGACTCTCATGTTTAAAAATCGAAAATTTTCAAAAAATGTTTTTTTGTTTCCAAATGATCATTTTTGGCTTATTTATACTTAGTACAGTCATAAAGGACCTCTATGTATACATTTTGACTTACTTGGATCAAAATTTCAATGATTTGTATAGTCATGACATTCTAGTTGTAAAATCGGAAATTTTCAAAAAATGTTTTTTCTATCGAGAAATGTCAAATTTGATCATTTTTGGCCTATTTATACTTAGTCCAGTCATAAAGGACCTCTCTGTATATATTTTGACTTACTTGGATACAAATTTAAATGATTTGTATAGTCATGACATTCTAGTTGTAAAATCGAAAATTTTCAAAAAATGTTTTTTCTATCGAAAAATGTCAAATTTGATCATTTTTGGCTTATTTATACTTAGTCCAGTCATAAAGGACCTCTATGTATACATTTTGACTTACTTGGATCAAAATTTCAATGATTTGTATAGTCATGACTCTCATGTTGAAAAATCGAAAATTTTCAAAAAATGTTTTTTCTATCGAAAAATGTCAAATTTGATCATTTTTGGCTTACTTATACTTAGTCCAGTCATAGGGGACCTCTATGTATACATTATGACTTACTTGGATCAATATTTCAATGATTTGTATAGTCATTACATCTAGTTGCAAAATCGGAAAATTTCAAAAAATATTAATTCTATCGAAAAATGTCAAAATTGATCATTTTTGGCTTATTTATTCTTAGTCCAGTCATAAAGGACGTCTATGTATACATTTTGACTTACTTGGATCAAAATTTCAATGATTTGTAAAGTCCTGACTCTCATGTTTAAAAATCGAAAATTTTCAAAAAATGTTTTTTTGTATCCAAATGATCATTTTTGGCTTATTTATACTTAGTACAGTCATAAAGGACCTCTATGTATACATTTTGACTTACTTGGATCAAAATTTCAATGATTTGTATAGTCATGACTCTCATGTTTAAAAATCGAAAATTTTCAAAAAATGTTTTTTTGTATCCAAATGATCATTTTTGGCTTATTTATACTTAGTACAGTCATAAAGGACCTCTATGTATACATTTTGACTTACTTGGATCAAAATTTCAATGATTTGTAAAGTCCTGACTCTCATGTTTAAAAATCGAAAATTTTCAAAAAATGTTTTTTTGTTTCCAAATGATCATTTTTGGCTTATTTATACTTAGTACAGTCATAAAGGACCTCTATGTATACATTTTGACTTACTTGGATCAAAATTTCAATGATTTGTATAGTCATGACATTCTAGTTGTAAAATCGGAAATTTTCAAAAAATGTTTTTTCTATCGAGAAATGTCAAATTTGATCATTTTTGGCCTATTTATACTTAGTCCAGTCATAAAGGACCTCTCTGTATATATTTTGACTTACTTGGATACAAATTTCAATGATTTGTATAGTCATGACATTCTAGTTGTAAAATCGAAAATTTTCAAAAAATGTTTTTTCTATCGAAAAATGTCAAATTTGATCATTTTTGGCTTATTTATACTTAGTCCAGTCATAAAGGACCTCTATGTATACATTTTGACTTACTTGGATCAAAATTTCAATGATTTGTATAGTCATGACTCTCATGTTGAAAAATCGAAAATTTTCAAAAAATGTTTTTTCTATCGAAAAATGTCAAATTTGATCATTTTTGGCTTACTTATACTTAGTCCAGTCATAGGGGACCTCTATGTATACATTATGACTTACTTGGATCAATATTTCAATGATTTGTATAGTCATGACATCTAGTTGCAAAATCGGAAAATTTCAAAAAATATTAATTCTATCGAAAAATGTCAAAATTGATCATTTTTGGCTTATTTATTCTTAGTCCAGTCATAAAGGACGTCTATGTATACATTTTGACTTACTTGGATCAAAATTTCAATGATTTGTAAAGTCCTGACTCTCATGTTTAAAAATCGAAAATTTTCAAAAAATGTTTTTTTGTATCCAAATGATCATTTTTGGCTTATTTATACTTAGTACAGTCATAAAGGACCTCTATGTATACATTTTGACTTACTTGGATCAAAATTTCAATGATTTGTATAGTCATGACTCTCATGTTTAAAAATCGAAAATTTTCAAAAAATGTTTTTTTGTATCCAAATGATCATTTTTGGCTTATTTATACTTAGTACAGTCATAAAGGACCTCTATGTATACATTTTGACTTACTTGGATAAAAATTTCAATGATTTGTATAGTCATGACATTCTAGTTGTAAAATCGGAAATTTTCAAAAAATGTTTTTTCTATCGAGAAATGTCAAATTTGATCATTTTTGGCCTATTTATACTTAGTCCAGTCATAAAGGACCTCTCGGTATACATTTTTACTTACTTGGATACAAATTTCAATGATTTGTATAGTCATGACATTCTAGTTGTAAAATCGGAAATTTTCAAAAAATGTTTTTTCTATCGAAAAATGTCAAATTTGATCATTTTTGGCTTATTTATACTTAGTCCAGTCAGAAAGCACCTCTATGTATACATTTTGACTTACTTGGATCAAAATTTCATTGATTTGTATAGTCATGACTCTCATGTTGAAAAATCGGAAATTTTCAAAAAATGTTTTTTCTATCGAAAATTGTCAAATTCGATCATTTTAGGCTTATTTATACTCAGTCCAGTCATAAAGGACCTCTATGTATACATTTTGACTTACTTGGATCAAAATTTCAATGATTTGTATAGTCAAGACTCTCATGTTGAAAAATCGAAAATTTTCAAAAAATGTTTTTTCTATCGAAAAATGTCAAATTTGATCATTTTTGGCTTACTTATACTTAGTCCAGTCATAAAGGACCTCTATGTATACATTTTGACTTACTTGGATCAAAATTTCAATGATTTGTATAGTCCTGACTCTCATGTTTAAAAATCGAAAATTTTCAAAAAATGTTTTTTTGTATCCAAATGATCATTTTTGGCTTATTTATACTTAGTACAGTCATAAAGGACCTCTATGTATACATTTTGACTTACTTGGATCAAAATTTCAATGATTTGTATAGTCATGACATTCTAGTTGTAAAATCGGAAATTTTCAAAAAATGTTTTTTCTATCGAGAAATGTCAAATTTGATCATTTTTGGCCTATTTATACTTAGTCCAGTCATAAAGGACCTCTCTGTATACATTTTGACTTACTTCGATACAAATTTCAATGATTTGTATAGTCATGACATTCTAGTTGTAAAATCGGAAATTTTCAAAAAATGTTTTTTCTATCGAAAAATGTCAAATTTGATCATTTTTGGCCCATTTATACTTAGTCCAGTCATAAAGGACCTCTATGTATACATTTTGACTTACTTGGATCAAAATTTCATTGATTTGTATAGTCATGACTCTCGTGTTGAAAAATCGAAAATTTTCAAAAAATGTTTTTTCTATCGAAAAATGTCAAATTTGATCATTTTTGGCTTACTTATACTTAGTCCAGTCATAAAGGACCTCTATGTATACATTTTGACTTACTTGGATCAAAATTTCAATGATTTGTATAGTCATGACTCTCTTGTTGAAAAATCGAAAATTTTCAAAAAATGTTTTTTCATCGAAAAATGTCAAATTTGATCATTTTTGGCTTATTTCTACTTATCCAGTCATAAAGGACCTCTATGTATACATTTTGACTTACTTGGATCAAAATTTCAATGATTTGTATAGTCATGACTCTCATGTTTAAAAATCGAAAATTTTCAAAAAATGTTTTTTTGTATCCAAATGATCATTTTTGGCTTATTTATACTTAGTACAGTCATAAAGGACCTCTATGTATACATTTTGACTTACTTGGATCAAAATTTCAATGATTTGTATAGTCATGACATTCTAGTTGTAAAATCGGAAATTTTCAAAAAATGTTTTTTCTATCGAAAAATGTCAAATTTGATCATTTTTGGCCCATTTATACTTAGTCCAGTCATAAAGGACCTCTCGGTATACATTTTTACTTACTTGGATACAAATTTCAATGATTTTTATAGTCATGACATTCTAGTTGTAAAATCGGAAATTTTCAAAAAATGTTTTTTCTATCGAAAAATGTCAAATTTGATCATTTTTGGCTTATTTATACTTAGTCCAGTCAGAAAGCACCTCTTTGTATACATTTTGACTTACTTGGATCAAAATTTCATTGATTTGTATAGTCATGACTCTCATGTTGAAAAATCGGAAATTTTCAAAAAATGTTTTTTCTATCGAAAATTGTCAAATTCGATCATTTTAGGCTTATTTATACTCAGTCCAGTCATAAAGGACCTCTATGTATACATTTTGACTTACTTGGATCAAAATTTCAATGATTAGTATAGTCAAGACTCTCATGTTGAAAAATCGAAAATTTTCAAAAAATGTTTTTTCTATCGAAAAATGTCAAATTTGATCATTTTTGGCTTACTTATACTTAGTCCAGTCATAAAGGACCTCTATGTATACATTATGACTTACTTGGATCAATATTTCAATGATTTGTATAGTCATGACATCTAGTTGCAAAATCGGAAAATTTCAAAAAATATTAATTCTATCGAAAAATGTCAAAATTGATCATTTTTGGCTTATTTATTCTTAGTCCAGTCATAAAGGACGTCTATGTATACATTTTGACTTACTTGGATCAAAATTTCAATGATTTGTAAAGTCCTGACTCTCATGTTTAAAAATCGAAAATTTTCAAAAAATGTTTTTTTGTATCCAAATGATCATTTTTGGCTTATTTATACTTAGTACAGTCATAAAGGACCTCTATGTATACATTTTGACTTACTTGGATCAAAATTTCAATGATTTGTATAGTCATGACTCTCATGTTTAAAAATCGAAAATTTTCAAAAAATGTTTTTTTGTATCCAAATGATCATTTTTGGCTTATTTATACTTAGTACAGTCATAAAGGACCTCTATGTATACATTTTGACTTACTTGGATAAAAATTTCAATGATTTGTATAGTCATGACATTCTAGTTGTAAAATCGGAAATTTTCAAAAAATGTTTTTTCTATCGAGAAATGTCAAATTTGATCATTTTTGGCATATTTATACTTAGTCCAGTCATAAAGGACCTCTCGGTATACATTTTTACTTACTTGGATACAAATTTCAATGATTTGTATAGTCATGACATTCTAGTTGTAAAATCGGAAATTTTCAAAAAATGTTTTTTCTATCGAAAAATGTCAAATTTGATCATTTTTGGCTTATTTATACTTAGTCCAGTCAGAAAGCACCTCTATGTATACATTTTGACTTACTTGGATCAAAATTTCATTGATTTGTATAGTCATGACTCTCATGTTGAAAAATCGGAAATTTTCAAAAAATGTTTTTTCTATCGAAAATTGTCAAATTCGATCATTTTAGGCTTATTTATACTCAGTCCAGTCATAAAGGACCTCTATGTATACATTTTGACTTACTTGGATCAAAATTTCAATGATTTGTATAGTCAAGACTCTCATGTTGAAAAATCGAAAATTTTCAAAAAATGTTTTTTCTATCGAAAAATGTCAAATTTGATCATTTTTGGCTTACTTATACTTAGTCCAGTCATAAAGGACCTCTATGTATACATTTTGACTTACTTGGATCAAAATTTCAATGATTTGTATAGTCCTGACTCTCATGTTTAAAAATCGAAAATTTTCAAAAAATGTTTTTTTTGTATCCAAATGATCATTTTTGGCTTATTTATACTTAGTACAGTCATAAAGGACCTCTATGTATACATTTTGACTTACTTGGATCAAAATTTCAATGATTTGTATAGTCATGACATTCTAGTTGTAAAATCGGAAATTTTCAAAAAATGTTTTTTCTATCGAGAAATGTCAAATTTGATCATTTTTGGCCTATTTATACTTAGTCCAGTCATAAAGGACCTCTCTGTATACATTTTGACTTACTTCGATACAAATTTCAATGATTTGTATAGTCATGACATTCTAGTTGTAAAATCGGAAATTTTCAAAAAATGTTTTTTCTATCGAAAAATGTCAAATTTGATCATTTTTGGCCCATTTATACTTAGTCCAGTCATAAAGGACCTCTATGTATACATTTTGACTTACTTGGATCAAAATTTCATTGATTTGTATAGTCATGACTCTCGTGTTGAAAAATCGAAAATTTTCAAAAAATGTTTTTTCTATCGAAAAATGTCAAATTTGATCATTTTTGGCTTACTTATACTTAGTCCAGTCATAAAGGACCTCTATGTATACATTTTGACTTACTTGGATCAAAATTTCAATGATTTGTATAGTCATGACTCTCTTGTTGAAAAATCGAAAATTTTCAAAAAATGTTTTTTCATCGAAAAATGTCAAATTTGATCATTTTTGGCTTATTTCTACTTATCCAGTCATAAAGGACCTCTATGTATACATTTTGACTTACTTGGATCAAAATTTCAATGATTTGTATAGTCATGACTCTCATGTTTAAAAATCGAAAATTTTCAAAAAATGTTTTTTTGTATCCAAATGATCATTTTTGGCTTATTTATACTTAGTACAGTCATAAAGGACCTCTATGTATACATTTTGACTTACTTGGATCAAAATTTCAATGATTTGTATAGTCATGACATTCTAGTTGTAAAATCGGAAATTTTCAAAAAATGTTTTTTCTATCGAAAAATGTCAAATTTGATCATTTTTGGCCCATTTATACTTAGTCCAGTCATAAAGGACCTCTCGGTATACATTTTTACTTACTTGGATACAAATTTCAATGATTTTTATAGTCATGACATTCTAGTTGTAAAATCGGAAATTTTCAAAAAATGTTTTTTCTATCGAAAAATGTCAAATTTGATCATTTTTGGCTTATTTATACTTAGTCCAGTCAGAAAGCACCTCTTTGTATACATTTTGACTTACTTGGATCAAAATTTCATTGATTTGTATAGTCATGACTCTCATGTTGAAAAATCGGAAATTTTCAAAAAATGTTTTTTCTATCGAAAATTGTCAAATTCGATCATTTTAGGCTTATTTATACTCAGTCCAGTCATAAAGGACCTCTATGTATACATTTTGACTTACTTGGATCAAAATTTCAATGATTAGTATAGTCAAGACTCTCATGTTGAAAAATCGAAAATTTTCAAAAAATGTTTTTTCTATCGAAAAATGTCAAATTTGATCATTTTTGGCTTACTTATACTTAGTCCAGTCATAAAGGACCTCTATGTATACATTTTGACTTACTTGGATCAAAATTTCAATGATTTGTATAGTCCTGACTCTCATGTTTAAAAATCGAAAATTTTCAAAAAATGTTTTTTTGTATCCAAATGATCATTTTTGGCTTATTTATACTTAGTACAGTCATAAAGGACCTCTATGTATACATTTTGACTTACTTGGATAAAAATTTCAATGACTTGTATAGTCATGACATTCTAGTTGTAAAATCGGAAATTTTCAAAAAATGTTTTTTCTATCGAGAAATGTCAAATTTGATCATTTTTGGCCTATTTATACTTAGTCCAGTCATAAAGGACCTCTCTGTATATATTTTGACTTACTTGGATACAAATTTCAATGATTTGTATAGTCATGACATTCTAGTTGTAAAATCGAAAATTTTCAAAAAATGTTTTTTCTATCGAAAAATGTCAAATTTGATCATTTTTGGCTTATTTATACTTAGTCCAGTCATAAAGGACCTCTATGTATACATTTTGACTTACTTGGATCAAAATTTCAATGATTTGTATAGTCATGACTCTCATGTTGAAAAATCGAAAATTTTCAAAAAATGTTTTTTCTATCGAAAAATGTCAAATTTGATCATTTTTGGCTTACTTATACTTAGTCCAGTCATAGGGGACCTCTATGTATACATTATGACTTACTTGGATCAATATTTCAATGATTTGTATAGTCATGACATCTAGTTGCAAAATCGGAAAATTTCAAAAAATATTAATTCTATCGAAAAATGTCAAAATTGATCATTTTTGGCTTATTTATTCTTAGTCCAGTCAGAAAGCACCTCTTTGTATACATTTTGACTTACTTGGATCAAAATTTCATTGATTTGTATAGTCATGACTCTCATGTTGAAAAATCGGAAATTTTCAAAAAATGTTTTTTCTATCGAAAATTGTCAAATTCGATCATTTTAGGCTTATTTATACTCAGTCCAGTCATAAAGGACCTCTATGTATACATTTTGACTTACTTGGATCAAAATTTCAATGATTAGTATAGTCAAGACTCTCATGTTGAAAAATCGAAAATTTTCAAAAAATGTTTTTTCTATCGAAAAATGTCAAATTTGATCATTTTTGGCTTACTTATACTTAGTCCAGTCATAAAGGACCTCTATGTATACATTTTGACTTACTTGGATCAAAATTTCAATGATTTGTATAGTCCTGACTCTCATGTTTAAAAATCGAAAATTTTCAAAAAATGTTTTTTTGTATCCAAATGATCATTTTTGGCTTATTTATACTTAGTACAGTCATAAAGGACCTCTATGTATACATTTTGACTTACTTGGATAAAAATTTCAATGACTTGTATAGTCATGACATTCTAGTTGTAAAATCGGAAATTTTCAAAAAATGTTTTTTCTATCGAAAAATGTCAAATTTGATCATTTTTGGCTTATTTATACTTAGTCCAGTCAGAAAGCACCTCTATGTATACATTTTGACTTACTTGGATCAAAATTTCATTGATTTGTATAGTCATGACTCTCATGTTAAAAAATCGGAAATTTTCAAAAAATGTTTTTTCTATCGAAAATTGTCAAATTCGATCATTTTAGGCTTATTTATACTCAGTCCAGTCATAAAGGACCTCTATGTATACATTTTGACTTACTTGGATCAAAATTTCAATGATTTGTATAGTCATGACTCTCATGTTAAAAAATCGGAAATTTTCAAAAAATGTTTTTTCTATCGAAAATTGTCAAATTCGATCATTTTAGGCTTATTTATACTCAGTCCAGTCATAAAGGACCTCTATGTATACATTTTGACTTACTTGGATCAAAATTTCAATGATTTGTATAGTCAAGACTCTCATGTTGAAAAATCGAAAATTTTCAAAAAATGTTTTTTCTATTGAAAAATGTCAAATTTGATCATTTTTGGCTTACTTATACTTAGTCCAGTCATAAAGGACCTCTATGTATACATTTTGACTTACTTGGATCAAAATTTCAATGATTTGTATAGTCCTGACTCTCATGTTTAAAAATCGAAAATTTTCAAAAAATGTTTTTTTGTATCCAAATGATCATTTTTGGCTTATTTATACTTAGTACAGTCATAAAGGACCTCTATGTATACATTTTGACTTACTTGGATCAAAATTTCAATGATTTGTATAGTCATGACTCTCATGTTGAAAAATCGAAAATTTTCAAAAAATGTTTTTTCTATCGAAAAATGTCAAATTTGATCATTTTTGGCTTACTTATACTTAGTCCAGTCATAAAGGACCTCTATGTATACATTTTGACTTACTTGGATCAAAATTTCAATGATTTGTATAGTCAAGACTCTCATGTTGAAAAATCGAAAATTTTCAAAAAATGTTTTTTCTATTGAAAAATGTCAAATTTGATCATTTTTGGCTTACTTATACTTAGTCCAGTCATAAAGGACCTCTATGTATACATTTTGACTTACTTGGATCAAAATTTCAATGATTTGTATAGTCCTGACTCTCATGTTTAAAAATCGAAAATTTTCAAAAAATGTTTTTTTGTATCCAAATGATCATTTTTGGCTTATTTATACTTAGTACAGTCATAAAGGACCTCTCTGTATATATTTTGACTTACTTGGATACAAATTTCAATGATTTGTATAGTCATGACATTCTAGTTGTAAAATCGAAAATTTTCAAAAAATGTTTTTTCTATCGAAAAATGTCAAATTTGATCATTTTTGGCTTATTTATACTTAGTCCAGTCATAAAGGACCTCTATGTATACATTTTGACTTACTTGGATCAAAATTTCAATGATTTGTATAGTCATGACTCTCATGTTGAAAAATCGAAAATTTTCAAAAAATGTTTTTTCTATCGAAAAATGTCAAATTTGATCATTTTTGGCTTACTTATACTTAGTCCAGTCATAAGGGACCTCTATGTATACATTATGACTTACTTGGATCAATATTTCAATGATTTGTATAGTCATGACATCTAGTTGCAAAATCGGAAAATTTCAAAAAATATTAATTCTATCGAAAAATGTCAAAATTGATCATTTTTGGCTTATTTATTCTTAGTCCAGTCATAAAGGACGTCTATGTATACATTTTGACTTACTTGGATCAAAATTTCAATGATTTGTAAAGTCCTGACTCTCATGTTTAAAAATCGAAAATTTTCAAAAAATGTTTTTTTGTATCCAAATGATCATTTTTGGCTTATTTATACTTAGTACAGTCATAAAGGACCTCTATGTATACATTTTGACTTACTTGGATCAAAATTTCAATGATTTGTATAGTCATGACTCTCATGTTTAAAAATCGAAAATTTTCAAAAAATGTTTTTTTGTATCCAAATGATCATTTTTGGCTTATTTATACTTAGTACAGTCATAAAGGACCTCTATGTATACATTTTGACTTACTTGGATAAAAATTTCAATGATTTGTATAGTCATGACATTCTAGTTGTAAAATCGGAAATTTTCAAAAAATGTTTTTTCTATCGAGAAATGTCAAATTTGATCATTTTTGGCCTATTTATACTTAGTCCAGTCATAAAGGACCTCTCTGTATACATTTTTACTTACTTGGATACAAATTTCAATGATTTGTATAGTCATGACTCTCATGTTGAAAAATCGGAAATTTTCAAAAAATGTTTTTTCTATCGAAAATTGTCAAATTCGATCATTTTAGGCTTATTTATACTCAGTCCAGTCATAAAGGACCTCTATGTATACATTTTGACTTACTTGGATCAAAATTTCAATGATTTGTATAGTCAAGACTCTCATGTTGAAAAATCGAAAATTTTCAAAAAATGTTTTTTCTATCGAAAATTGTCAAATTCGATCATTTTAGGCTTATTTATACTCAGTCCAGTCATAAAGGACCTCTATGTATACATTTTGACTTACTTGGATCAAAATTTCAATGATTTGTATAGTCAAGACTCTCATGTTGAAAAATCGAAAATTTTCAAAAAATGTTTTTTCTATCGAAAAATGTCAAATTTGATCATTTTTGGCTTACTTATACTTAGTCCAGTCATAAAGGACCTCTATGTATACATTTTGACTTACTTGGATCAAAATTTCAATGATTTGTATAGTCCTGACTCTCATGTTTAAAAATCGAAAATTTTCAAAAAATGTTTTTTTGTATCCAAATGATCATTTTTGGCTTATTTATACTTAGTACAGTCATAAAGGACCTCTATGTATACATTTTGACTTACTTGGATCAAAATTTCAATGATTTGTATAGTCATGACATTCTAGTTGTAAAATCGGAAATTTTCAAAAAATGTTTTTTCTATCGAGAAATGTCAAATTTGATCATTTTTGGCCTATTTATACTTAGTCCAGTCATAAAGGACCTCTCTGTATACATTTTGACTTACTTCGATACAAATTTCAATGATTTGTATAGTCATGACATTCTAGTTGTAAAATCGGAAATTTTCAAAAAATGTTTTTTCTATCGAAAAATGTCAAATTTGATCATTTTTGGCCCATTTATACTTAGTCCAGTCATAAAGGACCTCTATGTATACATTTTGACTTACTTGGATCAAAATTTCATTGATTTGTATAGTCATGACTCTCATGTTGAAAAATCGAAAATTTTCAAAAAATGTTTTTTCTATCGAAAAATGTCAAATTTGATCATTTTTGGCTTACTTATACTTAGTCCAGTCATAAAGGACCTCTATGTATACATTTTGACTTACTTGGATCAAAATTTCAATGATTTGTATAGTCATGACTCTCTTGTTGAAAAATCGAAAATTTTCAAAAAATGTTTTTTCATCGAAAAATGTCAAATTTGATCATTTTTGGCTTATTTCTACTTATCCAGTCATAAAGGACCTCTATGTATACATTTTGACTTACTTGGATCAAAATTTCAATGATTTGTATAGTCATGACTCTCATGTTTAAAAATCGAAAATTTTCAAAAAAAAATGTTTTTTTGTATCCAAATGATCATTTTTGGCTTATTTATATTTAGTACAGTCATAAAGGACCTCTATGTATACATTTTGACTTACTTGGATCAAAATTTCAATGATTTGTATAGTCATGACATTCTAGTTGTAAAATCGGAAATTTTCAAAAAATGTTTTTTCTATCGAAAAATGTCAAATTTGATCATTTTTGGCTTATTTATACTTAGTCCAGTCAGAAAGCACCTCTATGTATACATTTTGACTTACTTGGATCAAAATTTCATTGATTTGTATAGTCATGACTCTCATGTTAAAAAATCGGAAATTTTCAAAAAATGTTTTTTCTATCGAAAATTGTCAAATTCGATCATTTTAGGCTTATTTATACTCAGTCCAGTCATAAAGGACCTCTATGTATACATTTTGACTTACTTGGATCAAAATTTCAATGATTTGTATAGTCATGACTCTCATGTTAAAAAATCGGAAATTTTCAAAAAATGTTTTTTCTATCGAAAATTGTCAAATTCGATCATTTTAGGCTTATTTATACTCAGTCCAGTCATAAAGGACCTCTATGTATACATTTTGACTTACTTGGATCAAAATTTCAATGATTTGTATAGTCAAGACTCTCATGTTGAAAAATCGAAAATTTTCAAAAAATGTTTTTTCTATTGAAAAATGTCAAATTTGATCATTTTTGGCTTACTTATACTTAGTCCAGTCATAAAGGACCTCTATGTATACATTTTGACTTACTTGGATCAAAATTTCAATGATTTGTATAGTCCTGACTCTCATGTTTAAAAATCGAAAATTTTCAAAAAATGTTTTTTTGTATCCAAATGATCATTTTTGGCTTATTTATACTTAGTACAGTCATAAAGGACCTCTATGTATACATTTTGACTTACTTGGATCAAAATTTCAATGATTTGTATAGTCATGACTCTCATGTTGAAAAATCGAAAATTTTCAAAAAATGTTTTTTCTATCGAAAAATGTCAAATTTGATCATTTTTGGCTTACTTATACTTAGTCCAGTCATAAAGGACCTCTATGTATACATTTTGACTTACTTGGATCAAAATTTCAATGATTTGTATAGTCAAGACTCTCATGTTGAAAAATCGAAAATTTTCAAAAAATGTTTTTTCTATTGAAAAATGTCAAATTTGATCATTTTTGGCTTACTTATACTTAGTCCAGTCATAAAGGACCTCTATGTATACATTTTGACTTACTTGGATCAAAATTTCAATGATTTGTATAGTCCTGACTCTCATGTTTAAAAATCGAAAATTTTCAAAAAATGTTTTTTTGTATCCAAATGATCATTTTTGGCTTATTTATACTTAGTACAGTCATAAAGGACCTCTCTGTATATATTTTGACTTACTTGGATACAAATTTCAATGATTTGTATAGTCATGACATTCTAGTTGTAAAATCGAAAATTTTCAAAAAATGTTTTTTCTATCGAAAAATGTCAAATTTGATCATTTTTGGCTTATTTATACTTAGTCCAGTCATAAAGGACCTCTATGTATACATTTTGACTTACTTGGATCAAAATTTCAATGATTTGTATAGTCATGACTCTCATGTTGAAAAATCGAAAATTTTCAAAAAATGTTTTTTCTATCGAAAAATGTCAAATTTGATCATTTTTGGCTTACTTATACTTAGTCCAGTCATAAGGGACCTCTATGTATACATTATGACTTACTTGGATCAATATTTCAATGATTTGTATAGTCATGACATCTAGTTGCAAAATCGGAAAATTTCAAAAAATATTAATTCTATCGAAAAATGTCAAAATTGATCATTTTTGGCTTATTTATTCTTAGTCCAGTCATAAAGGACGTCTATGTATACATTTTGACTTACTTGGATCAAAATTTCAATGATTTGTAAAGTCCTGACTCTCATGTTTAAAAATCGAAAATTTTCAAAAAATGTTTTTTTTGTATCCAAATGATCATTTTTGGCTTATTTATACTTAGTACAGTCATAAAGGACCTCTATGTATACATTTTGACTTACTTGGATCAAAATTTCAATGATTTGTATAGTCATGACTCTCATGTTTAAAAATCGAAAATTTTCAAAAAATGTTTTTTTTGTATCCAAATGATCATTTTTGGCTTATTTATACTTAGTACAGTCATAAAGGACCTCTATGTATACATTTTGACTTACTTGGATAAAAATTTCAATGATTTGTATAGTCATGACATTCTAGTTGTAAAATCGGAAATTTTCAAAAAATGTTTTTTCTATCGAGAAATGTCAAATTTGATCATTTTTGGCCTATTTATACTTAGTCCAGTCATAAAGGACCTCTCTGTATACATTTTTACTTACTTGGATACAAATTTCAATGATTTGTATAGTCATGACATTCTAGTTGTAAAATCGGAAATTTTCAAAAAATGTTTTTTCTATCGAAAAATGTCAAATTTGATCATTTTTGGCTTATTTATACTTAGTCCAGTCAGAAAGCACCTCTATGTATACATTTCGACTTACTTGGATCAAAATTTCATTGATTTGTATAGTCATGACTCTCATGTTGAAAAATCGGAAATTTTCAAAAAATGTTTTTTCTATCGAAAATTGTCAAATTCGATCATTTTAGGCTTATTTATACTCAGTCCAGTCATAAAGGACCTCTATGTATACATTTTGACTTACTTGGATCAAAATTTCAATGATTTGTATAGTCAAGACTCTCATGTTGAAAAATCGAAAATTTTCAAAAAATGTTTTTTTCTATCGAAAAATGTCAAATTTGATCATTTTTGGCTTACTTATACTTAGTCCAGTCATAAAGGACCTCTATGTATACATTTTGACTTACTTGGATCAAAATTTCAATGATTTGTATAGTCCTGACTCTCATGTTTAAAAATCGAAAATTTTCAAAAAATGTTTTTTTGTATCCAAATGATCATTTTTGGCTTATTTATACTTAGTACAGTCATAAAGGACCTCTCTGTATACATTTTGACTTACTTGGATCAAAATTTCAATGATTTGTATAGTCATGACATTCTAGTTGTAAAATCGGAAATTTTCAAAAAATGTTTTTTCTATCGAGAAATGTCAAATTTGATCATTTTTGGCCTATTTATACTTAGTCCAGTCATAAAGGACCTCTCTGTATACATTTTGACTTACTTCGATACAAATTTCAATGATTTGTATAGTCATGACATTCTAGTTGTAAAATCGGAAATTTTCTAAAAATGTTTTTTCTATCGAAAAATGTCAAATTTGATCATTTTTGGCCCATTTATACTTAGTCCAGTCATAAAGGACCTCTATGTATACATTTTGACTTACTTGGATCAAAATTTCATTGATTTGTATAGTCATGACTCTCATGTTGAAAAATCGGAAATTTTCAAAAAATGTTTTTTTCTATCGAAAATTGTCAAATTCGATCATTTTAGGCTTATTTATACTCAGTCCAGTCATAAAGGACCTCTATGTATACATTTTGACTTACTTGGATCAAAATTTCAATGATTTGTATAGTCAAGACTCTCATGTTGAAAAATCGAAAATTTTCAAAAAATGTTTTTTCTATCGAAAAATGTCAAATTTGATCATTTTTGGCTTATTTATACTTAGTCCAGTCAGAAAGCACCTCTATGTATACATTTTGACTTACTTGGATCAAAATTTCATTGATTTGTATAGTCATGACTCTCATGTTGAAAAATCGGAAATTTTCAAAAAATGTTTTTTCTATCGAAAATTGTCAAATTCGATCATTTTAGGCTTATTTATACTCAGTCCAGTCATAAAGGACCTCTATGTATACATTTTGACTTACTTGGATCAAAATTTCAATGATTTGTATAGTCAAGACTCTCATGTTGAAAAATCGAAAATTTTCAAAAAATGTTTTTTCTATCGAAAAATGTCAAATTTGATCATTTTTGGCTTACTTATACTTAGTCCAGTCATAAAGGACCTCTATGTATACATTTTGACTTACTTGGATCAAAATTTCAATGATTTGTATAGTCCTGACTCTCATGTTTAAAAATCGAAAATTTTCAAAAAATGTTTTTTTGGATCCAAATGATCATTTTTGGCTTATTTATACTTAGTACAGTCATAAAGGACCTCTATGTATACATTTTGACTTACTTGGATAAAAATTTCAATGATTTGTATAGTCATGACATTCTAGTTGTAAAATCGGAAATTTTCAAAAAATGTTTTTTCTATCGAGAATTGTCAAATTTGATCATTTTTGGCCTATTTATACTTAGTCCAGTCATAAAGGACCTCTCTGTATACATTTTTACTTACTTGGATACAAATTTCAATGATTTGTATAGTCATGACATTCTAGTTGTAAAATCGGAAATTTTCAAAAAATGTTTTTTCTATCGAAAAATGTCAAATTTGATCATTTTTGGCTTATTTATACTTAGTCCAGTCAGAAAGCACCTCTATGTATACATTTTGACTTACTTGGATCAAAATTTCATTGATTTGTAAAGTCATGACTCTCATGTTGAAAAATCGGAAATTTTCAAAAAATGTTTTTTCTATCGAAAATTGTCAAATTCGATCATTTTAGGCTTATTTATACTCAGTCCAGTCATAAAGGACCTCTATGTATACATTTTGACTTACTTGGATCAAAATTTCAATGATTTGTATAGTCAAGACTCTCATTTTGAAAAATCGAAAATTTTCAAAAAATGTTTTTTCTATCGAAAAATGTCAAATTTGATCATTTTTGGCTTACTTATACTTAGTCCAGTCATAAAGGACCTCTATGTATACATTTTGACTTACTTGGATCAAAATTTCAATGATTTGTATAGTCCTGACTCTCATGTTTAAAAATCGAAAATTTTCAAAAAATGTTTTTTTGTATCCAAATGATCATTTTTGGCTTATTTATACTTAGTACAGTCATAAAGGACCTCTATGTATACATTTTGACTTACTTGGATCAAAATTTCAATGATTTGTATAGTCATGACATTCTAGTTGTAAAATCGGAAATTTTCAAAAAATGTTTTTTCTATCGAGAAATGTCAAATTTGAACATTTTTGGCCTATTTATACTTAGTCCAGTCATAAAGGACCTCTCTGTATACATTTTGACTTACTTGGATACAAATTTCAATGATTTGTATAGTCATGACATTCTAGTTGTAAAATCGGAAATTTTCAAAAAATGTTTTTTCTATCGAAAAATGTCAAATTTGATCATTTTTGGCTTATTTATACTTAGTCCAGTCAGAAAGCACCTCTATGTATACATTTTGACTTACTTGGATCAAAATTTCATTGATTTGTATAGTCATGACTCTCATGTTGAAAAATCGGAAATTTTCAAAAAATGTTTTTTCTATCGAAAATTGTCAAATTCGATCATTTTAGGCTTATTTATACTCAGTCTAGTCATAAAGGACCTCTATGTATACATTTTGACTTACTTGGATCAAAATTTCAATGATTTGTATAGTCAAGACTCTCATGTTGAAAAATCGAAAATTTTCAAAAAATGTTTTTTCTATCGAAAAATGTCAAATTTGATCATTTTTGGCTTACTTATACTTAGTCCAGTCATAAAGGACCTCTATGTATACATTTTGACTTACTTGGATCAAAATTTCAATGATTTGTATAGTCCTGACTCTCATGTTTAAAAATCGAAAATTTTCAAAAAATGTTTTTTTGTATCCAAATGATCATTTTTGGCTTATTTATACTTAGTACAGTCATAAAGGACCTCTATGTATACATTTTGACTTACTTGGATAAAAATTTCAATGATTTGTATAGTCATGACATTCTAGTTGTAAAATCGGAAATTTTCAAAAAATGTTTTTTCTATCGAAAAATGTCAAATTTGATCATTTTTGGCCCATTTATACTTAGTCCAGTCATAAAGGACCTCTATGTATACATTTTGACTTACTTGGATCAAAATTTCAATGATTTGTAAAGTCCTGACTCTCATGTTTAAAAATCGAAAATTTTCAAAAAATGTTTTTTTGTATCCAAATGATCATTTTTGGCTTATTTATACTTAGTACAGTCATAAAGGACCTCTATGTATACATTTTGACTTACTTGGATCAAAATTTCAATGATTTGTATAGTCATGACATTCTAGTTGTAAAATCGGAAATTTTCAAAAAATGTTTTTTCTATCGAGAAATGTCAAATTTGATCATTTTTGGCCTATTTATACTTAGTCCAGTCATAAAGGACCTCTCTGTATACATTTTGACTTACTTGGATACAAATTTCAATGATTTGTATAGTCATGACATTCTAGTTGTAAAATCGGAAATTTTCAAAAAATGTTTTTTCTATCGAAAAATGTCAAATTTGATCATTTTTGGCCCATTTATACTTAGTCCAGTCATAAAGGACCTCTATGTATACATTTTGACTTACTTGGATCAAAATTTCAATGATTTGTAAAGTCCTGACTCTCATGTTTAAAAATCGAAAATTTTCAAAAAATGTTTTTTTTGTATCCAAATGATCATTTTTGGCTTATTTATACTTAGTACAGTCATAAAGGACCTCTATGTATACATTTTGACTTACTTGGATCAAAATTTCAATGATTTGTATAGTCATGACATTCTAGTTGTAAAATCGGAAATTTTCAAAAAATGTTTTTTCTATCGAGAAATGTCAAATTTGATCATTTTTGGCCTATTTATACTTAGTCCAGTCATAAAGGACCTCTCTGTATACATTTTTACTTACTTGGATACAAATTTCAATGATTTGTATAGTCATGACATTCTAGTTGTAAAATCGGAAATTTTCAAAAAATGTTTTTTCTATCGAAAAATGTCAAATTTGATCATTTTTGGCTTATTTATACTTAGTCCAGTCAGAAAGCACCTCTATGTATACATTTTGACTTACTTGGATCAAAATTTCATTGATTTGTATAGTCATGACTCTCATGTTGAAAAATCGGAAATTTTCAAAAAATGTTTTTTTCTATCGAAAATTGTCAAATTCGATCATTTTAGGCTTATTTATACTCAGTCCAGTCATAAAGGACCTCTATGTATACATTTTGACTTACTTGGATCAAAATTTCAATGATTTGTATAGTCAAGACTCTCATTTTGAAAAATCGAAAATTTTCAAAAAATGTTTTTTCTATCGAAAAATGTCAAATTTGATCATTTTTGGCTTACTTATACTTAGTCCAGTCATAAAGGACCTCTATGTATACATTTTGACTTACTTGGATCAAAATTTCAATGATTTGTATAGTCCTGACTCTCATGTTTAAAAATCAAAAAAATTCAAAAAATGTTTTTTTGTATCCAAATGATCATTTTTGGCTTATTTATACTTAGTACAGTCATAAAGGACCTCTATGTATACATTTTGACTTACTTGGATCAAAATTTCATTGATTTGTATAGTCATGACTCTCATGTTGAAAAATCGGAAATTTTCAAAAAATGTTTTTTCTATCGAAAATTGTCAAATTCGATCATTTTAGGCTTATTAATACTCAGTCCACTCATAAAGGACCTCTATGTATACATTTTGACTTACTTGGATCAAAATTTCAATGATTTGTATAGTCAAGACTCTCATGTTGAAAAATCGAAAATTTTCAAAAAATGTTTTTTCTATCGAAAAATGTCAAATTTGATCATTTTTGGCTTACTTATACTTAGTCCAGTCATAAAGGACCTCTATGTATACATTTTGACTTACTTGGATCAAAATTTAAATGATTTGTATAGTCCTGACTCTCATGTTTAAAAATCGAAAATTTTCAAAAAATGTTTTTTTGTATCCAAATGATCATTTTTGGCTTATTTATACTTAGTACAGTCATAAAGGACCTCTATGTATACATTTTGACTTACTTGGATAAAAATTTCAATGATTTGTATAGTCATGACATTCTAGTTGTAAAATCGGAAATTTTCAAAAAATGTTTTTTCTATCGAGAAATGTCAAATTTGATCATTTTTGGCCGTTTTATACTAAGTCCAGTCATAAAGGACCTCTCTGTATACATTTTTACTTACTTGGATACAAATTTCAATGATTTGTATAGTCATGACATTCTAGTTGTAAAATCGGAAATTTTCAAAAAATGTTTTTTCTATCGAAAAATGTCAAATTTGATCATTTTTGGCTTATTTATACTTAGTCCAGTCAGAAAGCACCTCTATGTATACATTTTGACTTACTTGGATCAAAATTTCATTGATTTGTATAGTCATGACTCTCATGTTGAAAAATCGGAAATTTTCAAAAAATGTTTTTTCTATCGAAAATTGTCAAATTCGATCATTTTAGGCTTATTTATACTCAGTCCAGTCATAAAGGACCTCTATGTATACATTTTGACTTACTTGGATCAAAATTTCAATGATTTGTATAGTCCTGACTCTCATGTTTAAAAATCGAAAATTTTCAAAAAATGTTTTTTTTGTATCCAAATGATCATTTTTGGCTTATTTATACTTAGTACAGTCATAAAGGACCTCTATGTATACATTTTGACTTACTTGGATAAAAATTTCAATGATTTGTATAGTCATGACATTCTAGTTGTAAAATCGGAAATTTTCAAAAAAAGTTTTTTCTATCGAGAAATGTCAAATTTGATCATTTTTGGCCTATTTATACTTAGTCCAGTCATAAAGGACCTCTCTGTATACATTTTGACTTACTTGGATACAAATTTCAATGATTTGTATAGTCATGACATTCTAGTTGTAAAATCGGAAATTTTCAAAAAATGTTTTTTCTATCGAAAAATGTCAAATTTGATCATTTTTGGCTTATTTATACTTAGTCCAGTCAGAAAGCACCTCTATGTATACATTTTGACTTACTTGGATCAAAATTTCATTGATTTTTATAGTCATGACTCTCATGTTGAAAAATCGGAAATTTTCAAAAAATGTTTTTTCTATCGAAAATTGTCAAATTCGATCATTTTAGGCTTATTTATACTCAGTCCAGTCATAAAGGACCTCTATGTATACATTTTGACTTACTTGGATCAAAATTTCAATGATTTGTATAGTCAAGACTCTCATGTTGAAAAATCGAAAATTTTCAAAAAATGTTTTTCTATCGAAAAATGTCAAATTTGATCATTTTTGGCTTACTTATACTTAGTCCAGTCATAAAGGATCTCTATGTATACATTTTGACTTACTTGGATCAAAATTTCAATGATTTGTATAGTCCTGACTCTCATGTTTAAAAATCGAAAATTTTCAAAAAATGTTTTTTTGTATCCAAATGATCATTTTTGGCTTATTTATACTTAGTACAGTCATAAAGGACCTCTATGTATACATTTTGACTTACTTGGATAAAAATTTCAATGATTTGTATAGTCATGACATTCTAGTTGTAAAATCGGAAATTTTCAAAAAATGTTTTTTCTATCGAGAAATGTCAAATTTGATCATTTTTGGCCTATTTATACTTAGTCCAGTCATAAAGGACCTCTCTGTATACATTTTTACTTACTTGGATACAAATTTCAATGATTTGTATAGTCATGACATTCTAGTTGTAAAATCGGAAATTTTCAAAAAATGTTTTTTCTATCGAAAATTGTCAAATTTGATCATTTTTGGCTTATTTATACTTAGTCCAGTCAGAAAGCACCTCTATGTATACATTTTGACTTACTTGGATCAAAATTTCATTGATTTGTATAGTCATGACTCTCATGTTGAAAAATCGGAAATTTTCAAAAAATGTTTTTTCTATCGAAAATTGTCAAATTCGATCATTTTAGGCTTATTTATACTCAGTCCAGTCACAAAGGACCTCTATGTATACATTTTGACTTACTTGGATCAAAATTTCAATGATTTGTATAGTCAAGACTCTCATGTTGAAAAATCGAAAATTTTCAAAAAATGTTTTTTCTATCGAAAAATGTCAAATTTGATCATTTTTGGCTTACTTATACTTAGTCCAGTCACAAAGGACCTCTATGTATACATTTTGACTTACTTGGATCAAAATTTCAATGATTTGTATAGTCCTGACTCTCATGTTTAAAAATCGAAAATTTTCAAAAAATGTTTTTTTGTATCCAAATGATCATTTTTGGCTTATTTATACTTAGTACAGTCATAAAGGACCTCTATGTATACATTTTGACTTACTTGGATAAAAATTTCAATGATTTGTATAGTCATGCCATTCTAGTTGTAAAATCGGAAATTTTCAAAAAATGTTTTTTCTATCGAGAAATGTCAAATTTGATCATTTTTGGCCTATTTATACTTAGTCCAGTCATAAAGGACCTCTCTGTATACATTTTTACTTACTTGGATACAAATTTCAATGATTTGTATAGTCATGACATTCTAGTTGTAAAATCGGAAATTTTCAAAAAATGTTTTTTCTATCGAAAAATGTCAAATTTGATCATTTTTGGCTTATTTATACTTAGTCCAGTCAGAAAGCACCTCTATGTATACATTTTGACTTACTTGGATCAAAATTTCATTGATTTGTATAGTCATGACTCTCTTGTTGAAAAATCGGAAATTTTCAAAAAATGTTTTTTCTATCGAAAATTGTCAAATTCGATCATTTTTGGCTTATTTATACTCAGTCCAGTCATAAAGGATTTCTATGTATACATTTTGACTTACTTGGATCAAAATTTCAATGATTTGTATAGTCCTGACTCTCATGTTTAAAAATCGAAAATTTTCAAAAAATGTTTTTTTGTATCCAAATGATCACTTTTGGCCTATTTATACTTAGTCCAGTCATAAAGGACCTCTCTGTATACATTTTGACTTACTTGGATACAAATTTCAATGATTTGTATAGTCATGACATTCTAGTTGTAAAATCGGAAATTTTCAAAAAATGTTTTTTCTATCGAAAAATGTCAAATTTGATCATTTTTGGCTTATTTATACTTAGTCCAGTCAGAAAGCACCTCTATGTATACATTTTGACTTACTTGGATCAAAATTTCATTGATTTGTATAGTCATGACTCTCATGTTGAAAAATCGGAAATTTTCAAAAAATGTTTTTTCTATCGAAAATTGTCAAATTCGATCATTTTAGGCTTATTTATACTCAGTCCACTCATAAAGGACCTCTATGTATACATTTTGACTTACTTGGATCAAAATTTCAATGATTTGTATAGTCAAGACTCTCATGTTGAAAAATCGAAAATTTTCAAAAAATGTTTTTTCTATCGAAAAATGTCAAATTTGATCATTTTTGGCTTACTTATACTTAGTCCAGTCATAAAGGACCTCTATGTATACATTTTGACTTACTTGGATCAAAATTTCAATGATTTGTATAGTCCTGACTCTCATGTTTAAAAATCGAAAATTTTCAAAAAATGTTTTTTTGTATCCAAATGATCATTTTTGGCTTATTTATACTTAGTACAGTCATAAAGGACCTCTATGTATACATTTTGACTTACTTGGATAAAAATTTCAATGATTTGTATAGTCATGACATTCTAGTTGTAAAATCGGAAATTTTCAAAAAATGTTTTTTCTATCGAGAAATGTCAAATTTGATCATTTTTGGCCTATTTATACTTAGTCCAGTCATAAAGGACCTCTCTGTATACATTTTGACTTACTTGGATACAAATTTCAATGATTTGTATAGTCATGACATTCTAGTTGTAAAATCGGAAATTTTCAAAAAATGTTTTTTCTATCGAAAAATGTCAAATTTGATCATTTTTGGCTTATTTATACTTAGTCCAGTCAGAAAGCACCTCTATGTATACATTTTGACTTACTTGGATCAAAATTTCATTGATTTTTATAGTCATGACTCTCATGTTGAAAAATCGGAAATTTTCAAAAAATGTTTTTTCTATCGAAAATTGTCAAATTCGATCATTTTAGGCTTATTTATACTCAGTCCAGTCATAAAGGACCTCTATGTATACATTTTGACTTACTTGGATCAAAATTTCAATGATTTGTATAGTCCTGACTCTCATGTTTAAAAATCGAAAATTTTCAAAAAATGTTTTTTTGTATCCAAATGATCATTTTTGGCTTATTTATACTTAGTACAGTCATAAAGGACCTCTATGTATACATTTTGACTTACTTGGATAAAAATTTCAATGATTTGTATAGTCATGACATTCTAGTTGTAAAATCGGAAATTTTCAAAAAATGTTTTTTCTATCGAGAAATGTCAAATTTGATCATTTTTGGCCTATTTATACTTAGTCCAGTCATAAAGGACCTCTCTGTATACATTTTTACTTACTTGGATACAAATTTCAATGATTTGTATAGTCATGACATTCTAGTTGTAAAATCGGAAATTTTCAAAAAATGTTTTTTCTATCGAGAAATGTCAAATTTGATCATTTTTGGCCTATTTATACTTAGTCCAGTCATAAAGGACCTCTCTGTATACATTTTTACTTACTTGGATACAAATTTCAATGATTTGTATAGTCATGACATTCTAGTTGTAAAATCGGAAATTTTCAAAAAATGTTTTTTCTATCGAAAAATGTCAAATTTGATCATTTTTGGCTTATTTATACTTAGTCCAGTCAGAAAGCACCTCTATGTATACATTTTGACTTACTTGGATCAAAATTTCATTGATTTGTATAGTCATGACTCTCATGTTGAAAAATCGGAAATTTTCAAAAAATGTTTTTTCTATCGAAAATTGTCAAATTCGATCATTTTTGGCTTATTTATACTCAGTCCAGTCATAAAGGACCTCTATGTATACATTTTGACTTACTTGGATCAAAATTTCAATGATTTGTATAGTCCTGACTCTCATGTTTAAAAATCGAAAATTTTCAAAAAATGTTTTTTTGTATCCAAATGATCACTTTTGGCCTATTTATACTTAGTCCAGTCATAAAGGACCTCTCTGTATACATTTTGACTTACTTGGATACAAATTTCAATGATTTGTATAGTCATAACATTCTAGTTGTAAAATCGGAAATTTTCAAAAAATGTTTTTTCTATCGAAAAATGTCAAATTTGATCATTTTTGGCTTATTTATACTTAGTCCAGTCAGAAAGCACCTCTATGTATACATTTTGACTTACTTGGATCAAAATTTCATTGATTTGTATAGTCATGACTCTCATGTTGAAAAATCGGAAATTTTCAAAAAATGTTTTTTCTATCGAAAATTGTCAAATTCGATCATTTTAGGCTTATTTATACTCAGTCCAGTCATAAAGGACCTCTATGTATACATTTTGACTTACTTGGATCAAAATTTCAATGATTTGTATAGTCAAGACTCTCATGTTGAAAAATCGAAAATTTTCAAAAAATGTTTTTTCTATCGAAAAATGTCAAATTTGATCATTTTTGGCTTACTTATACTTAGTCCAGTCATAAAGGACCTCTATGTATACATTTTGACTTACTTGGATCAAAATTTCAATGATTTGTATAGTCCTGACTCTCATGTTTAAAAATCGAAAATTTTCAAAAAATGTTTTTTTGTATCCAAATGATCATTTTTGGCTTATTTATACTTAGTACAGTCATAAAGGACCTCTATGTATACATTTTGACTTACTTGGATAAAAATTTCAATGATTTGTATAGTCATGACATTCTAGTTGTAAAATCGGAAATTTTCAAAAAATGTTTTTTCTATCGAGAAATGTCAAATTTGATCATTTTTGGCCTATTTATACTTAGTCCAGTCATAAAGGACCTCTCTGTATACATTTTTACTTACTTGGATACAAATTTCAATGATTTGTATAGTCATGACATTCTAGTTGTAAAATCGGAAATTTTCAAAAAATGTTTTTTCTATCGAAAAATGTCAAATTTGATCATTTTTGGCTTATTTATACTTAGTCCAGTCAGAAAGCACCTCTATGTATACATTTTGACTTACTTGGATCAAAATTTCATTGATTTTTATAGTCATGACTCTCATGTTGAAAAATCGGAAATTTTCAAAAAATGTTTTTTCTATCGAAAATTGTCAAATTCGATCATTTTAGGCTTATTTATACTCAGTCCAGTCATAAAGGACCTCTATGTATACATTTTGACTTACTTGGATCAAAATTTCAATGATTTGTATAGTCAAGACTCTCATGTTGAAAAATCGAAAATTTTCAAAAAATGTTTTTTCTATCGAAAAATGTCAAATTTGATCATTTTTGGCTTACTTATACTTAGTCCAGTCATAAAGGACCTCTATGTATACATTTTGACTTACTTGGATCAAAATTTCAATGATTTGTATAGTCCTGACTCTCATGTTTAAAAATCGAAAATTTTCAAAAAATGTTTTTTTGTATCCAAATGATCATTTTTGGCTTATTTATACTTAGTACAGTCATAAAGGACCTCTATGTATACATTTTGACTTACTTGGATAAAAATTTCAATGATTTGTATAGTCATGACATTCTAGTTGTAAAATCGGAAATTTTCAAAAAATGTTTTTTCTATCGAGAAATGTCAAATTTGATCATTTTTGGCCTATTTATACTTAGTCCAGTCATAAAGGACCTCTCTGTATACATTTTTACTTACTTGAATACAAATTTCAATGATTTGTATAGTCATGACATTCTAGTTGTAAAATCGGAAATTTTCAAAAAATGTTTTTTCTATCGAAAAATGTCAAATTTGATCATTTTTGGCTTATTTATACTTAGTCCAGTCAGAAAGCACCTCTATGTATACATTTTGACTTACTTGGATCAAAATTTCATTGATTTGTATAGTCATGACTCTCATGTTGAAAAATCGGAAATTTTCAAAAAATGTTTTTCTATCGAAAATAGTCAAATTCGATCATTTTAGGCTTATTTATACTCAGTCCAGTCATAAAGGACCTCTATGTATACATTTTGACTTACTTGGGTCAAAATTTCAATGATTTGTATAGTCAAGACTCTCATGTTGAAAAATCGAAAATTTTCAAAAAATGTTTTTTCTATCGAAAAATGTCAAATTTGATCATTTTTGGCTTACTTATACTTAGTCCAGTCATAAAGGACCTCTATGTATACATTTTGACTTACTTGGATCAAAATTTCAATGATTTGTATAGTCCTGACTCTCATGTTTAAAAATCGAAAATTTTCAAAAAATGTTTTTTTGTATCCAAATGATCATTTTTGGCTTATTTATACTTAGTACAGTCATAAAGGACCTCTATGTATACATTTTGACTTACTTGGATCAAAATTTCAATGATTTGTATAGTCATGACATTCTAGTTGTAAAATCGGAAATTTTCAAAAAATGTTTTTTCTATCGAGAAATGTCAAATTTGCTCATTTTTGGCCTATTTATACTTAGTCCAGTCATAAAGGACCTCTCTGTATACATTTTTACTTACTTGGATACAAATTTCAATGATTTGTATAGTCATGACATTCTAGTTGTAAAATCGGAAATTTTCAAAAAATGTTTTTTCTATCGAAAAATGTCAAATTTGATCATTTTTGGCTTATTTATACTTAGTCCAGTCAGAAAGCACCTCTATGTATACATTTTGACTTACTTGGATCAAAATTTCATTGATTTGTATAGTCATGACTCTCATGTTGAAAAATCGGAAATTTTCAAAAAATCTTTTTTCTATCGAAAATTGTCAAATTCGATCATTTTAGGCTTATTTATACTCAGTCCAGTCATAAAGGACCTCTATGTATACATTTTGACTTATTTGGATCAAAATTTCAATGATTTGTATAGTCAAGACTCTCATGTTGAAAAATCGAAAATTTTCAAAAAATGTTTTTTCTATCGAAAAATGTCAAATTTGATCATTTTTGGCTTACTTATACTTAGTCCAGTCATAAAGGACCTCTATGTATACATTTTGACTTACTTGGATCAAAATTTCAATGATTTGTATAGTCCTGACTCTCATGTTTAAAAATCGAAAATTTTCAAAAAATGTTTTTTTGTATCCAAATGATCATTTTTGGCTTATTTATACTTAGTACAGTCATAAAGGACCTCTATGTATACATTTTGACTTACTTGGATCAAAGTTTCAATGATTTGTATAGTCATGACTCTCTTGTTGAAAAATCGAAAATTTTAAAAAAATGTTTTTTCAACGAAAAATGTCAAATTTGATCATTTTTGGCCTATTTCTACTTATCCAGTCATAAAGGACCTCTATGTATACATTTTGACTTACTTGGATCAAAATTTCAATGATTTGTATAGTCATGACTCTCATGTTTAAAAATGGAAAATTTTCAAAAAATGTTTTTTTGTATCCAAATGATCATTTTTGGCTTATTTATACTTAGTACAGTCATAAAGGACCTCTATGTATACATTTTGACTTACTTGGATAAAAATTTCAATGATTTGTATAGTCATGACATTCTAGTTGTAAAATCGGAAATTTTCAAAAAATGTTTTTTCTATCGAGAAATGTCAAATTTGATCATTTTTGGCCTATTTATACTTAGTCCAGTCATAAAGGACCTCTCTGTATACATTTTTACTTTCTTGGATACAAATTTCAATGATTTGTATAGTCATGACATTCTAGTTGTAAAATCGGAAATTTTCAAAAAATGTTTTTTCTATCGAAAAATGTCAAATTTGATCATTTTTGGCTTATTTATACTTAGTCCAGTCATAAAGGACCTATATGTATACATTTTGACTTACTTGGATCAAAATTTCCATGATTTGTATAGTAATGACTCTAATGTTGAAAAATCGAAAATTTTCAAAAAATGTTTTTTTGTATCCAAATGATCATTTTTGGCTTATTCATACTTAGTACAGTCATTAAGGACCTCTATATATACATTTTGACTTACTTGGATCAAAATTTCAATGATTTGTATAGTCATGACTCTCATGTTTAAAAATCGAAAATTTTCAAAAAATGTTTTTTTGTATCCAAATGATCATTTTTGGCTTATTTATACTTAGTACAGTCATAAAGGACCTCTATGTATACATTTTGACTTACTTGGATAAAAATTTCAATGATTTGTATAGTCATGACATTCTAGTTGTAAAATCGGAAATTTTCAAAAAATGTTTTTTCTATCGAGAAATGTCAAATTTGATCATTTTTGGCCTATTTATACTTAGTCCAGTCATAAAGGACCTCTCTGTATACATTTTTACTTTCTTGGATACAAATTTCAATGATTTGTATAGTCATGACATTCTAGTTGTAAAATCGGAAATTTTCAAAAAATGTTTTTTCTATCGAAAAATGTCAAATTTGATCATTTTTGGCTTATTTATACTTAGTCCAGTCATAAAGGACCTCTATGTATACATTTTGACTTACTTGGATCAAAATTTCCATGATTTGTATAGTAATGACTCTAATGTTGAAAAATCGAAAATTTTCAAAAAATGTTTTTTTGTATCCAAATGATCATTTTTGGCTTATTTATACTTAGTACAGTCATTAAGGACCTCTATATATACATGTTGACTTACTTGGATCAAAATTTCAATGATTTGTATAGTCATGACTCTCTTGTTGAAAAATCGAAAATTTTCAAAAAATGTTTTTTCATCGAAAAATGTCAAATTTGATCATTTTTGGCTTATTTCTACTTATCCAGTCATAAAGGACCTCTATGTATACATTTTGACTTACTTGGATCAAAATTTCAATGATTTGTATAGTCATGACTCTCATGTTTAAAAATCGAAAATTTTCAAAAAATGTTTTGTTCCGTAATTTATGTCGGTTAGAGTACATAAATTACGAACAAACATATTACATAAAATAATAGAACTATTTTCTTATGCGCAATGATTGATGCGCGAATTAATTTACTAACCTACTTGTTTGAGTATGGATTATGATGCCTCTTCGACTTGGGCTCTCGATCAGCACGGATCGCAATGTAAAACAGTAATGTATCCTACATTCAAAATACAATTTTAAATTATTTGCATGCGGCATACTTAAAATAATATGTTAGCAAACAGTGAAATTTTATTATATTATCTGGTATGTTTTGATTTATTATAATTATTGGATTTTGGGAGATAGTTTGAAAGGTTTTTATTTCAATATATTATGCATCCGTTTAAACTTTGATATAAGTTTATTTAAGGTTTCTAGTTTAAAAATGACTTAGAATTGTTAATCGTTGTCCATGAAGCACATTTGAATTTGTGTATTTATTAAATACTTGTATTTTGTTATTCAGTAAACTCTTGATGTATTAAATTTTGTATACGTTGTAAATTTCTATTATTGATTATGATTTACATAAAATATCTTTCAAGTTTATAAATTATCTTTGATTTTGTTTTTAACTCTTTCCCTTCCCGACATTTTGTTTTATAGATGTGAAATTCAAATCCATACGGTAACTTTTGGAAAGTAAAGAAATGAAGCCTTTGCTTTGAACACTAAACATTACCTCCAAGTTCGTATCTTAACCTCTGGACCTGTCAGTTTAAATATCAGGGTGGCTCTAAATAGTACAATTATCCCGGAAAACTGTATGGGTGGGCCCTTAGCACACTTTTTAACTCGTACTCTAAATCACTTCTTAACTTCTCAACTCGTAAATCCGTTAATCATAACTAACTAATATTTTAGATATTCTCTTCCATGAACCCCATCATGGGTTACCTTTCATTTTTTGTTTTTGCTTCATTTGGCAGCGAGCCAAATGGATGGATGTTTGGTGTTTTATAACCGAAATTTACCGTACACTGATGGATATACACATTTCTTCGGTTATCAAACTAGATAATTTATTTTCGTTTTGATCTACACTAAATTTTATCTTTCAATTCTGTCTCAAACCCTTAATATGATATTTTATTGTCTTTACTTATGATATTTGATAATTTTTGTTTTCCCTTTCTTACTTTGAAACTGAGATCTTGCCCATTTAAAGCCCCTTCTGTGCGTTAATATTTTAATAGATAACTTGATGTTGTACTATTAAATTTTTTTTTTGGAAAAATACCTCGTGTATTTGCTTCCTCTCTTTAAGTTTTTTTACCTTAAAATTGAGATTTTTTTCTCATTTAAAGCACCTTCTGTGCGTTAATATTTTAATAGATAACTTGATGTTGTATTATTAAATTTTTTTTTGGAAAAATACCTCGTGTATTTGCTTCCTCTCTTTAAGTTTTTACCTTAAAATTGAGATTTTTCTCATTTAAAGCGCCTTTTGTGCATTAAGAGTTTAATAGATAACTTGATGTTATACTATTAAAAAATTTTTTTTTGAAAATACCTGATCTATTTTCTTTCTCTCTTTAAGTTTTTTTTGTTGAACATTTTATGTACAGTTTTTTCTTATAGGTTGCATATTAATTACATCTGTAAAATTCATTAATCTGATATTGTTACCATGGATTCATCAATTACTGAAATACAGTCAGAAGGACCAGCAGTACCTGTCCCAGGCACTAGTCCACGTAGACGGCAACGTACGCCACTATCTACCTTTAGAAGAGCAAGAAGGCGAATTGATGATTTGGTGAGTCCTCCTTTAAGACAAACTTCATTATTTTTGTAAGAAACACAAACTTGTTACGGAATTTATCTTTGGCCATTAACCAACAACAGAACTCTGTTGCTGAATTAACTAGAAATGCGCAAATGCAGCTAAACCACAGTAGTTACAATAATATTGAATTTTGATTTTACAATTTTTGTCTTTCTATCCGTAAATGTGCTAGAGTAATTTGTCCGTATTTTCGCAAGAAGAAATAATTACCATTATATTTTCTCATTTAAACTCGCGGACATATCATTTAGTTAAAACTATGGATATGCCACGTAATTTCGAAAATTTAGATCTTTTGCTTTGAATTTAGATCTTTTTTGACTGTTTTGCCAAGTATTAGTTTTCGATCATCTACAAATAATACTAATACTATTACACAGGCTAAAAATTTTTCAAATAGTACATCAGTATCTAATTTAAATCATCCTCGTATTTCACTAACTGTGCGTTTTGTAAAGCGTCTGATCACCATGCGTATGTTCGAACAAACGAGAAAGATACTGTACTGGATAATCTAAAAAGTTCATATTTCGGAGGCTAAACTGTTATTATCTAGGGCTATTTATCTCAACGCTATTTATCTCTACGAGAACCACAGAAAAAGTTCGGAATATTGCAAATTCATTTACCGTGACGTCGAGTCGGGGTTAAATGTCATAGATTTCTTTATTCGGGATGGTCTTTTGTGTAAATTCGTGGGTAAAAATCGTGTGAAAAGAATAGTTCTTCCCGAAAATTTTTTAAATTATACATTTCAGTATTTTCATACATTTGCCTTTGGTTTGTCTTAATTTAATTTTTTGCGTATTTTCGAACAAAACGAGAAAGATACTATACTCGATAATTTAAAAAAAAAAAAAGTTCATATTTCGGAGTCTAAATTGTTATTATCTAACATTATTCACACGGACCGCAAGGCTATTTATCTCTACGAGAATCACAAGAAAAAGTTCGGAATATTGCAAATTCATTTACCGTGACGTCAAGTCGGGTTTAAATGTCATGTATTTCTTTATTCAGGATGGTCTTTTGTGTAAATTCGTGGGGTAAAAATCGTGTGAAAAGAATATTTCTTCCCAAAAATTTTTTAAATTATACACTTAGTATTTTCATAATCTATCTCATTCCGGTATTACGAAACTGTACAGAGATATATCTGAAAAAGAAACTGGTACATCAAGATTGTAAATTAAAAACTTATTGAGCTATTTATAAATTACTTTATTCTTAATTTTTTCTCAAACTTTAATTTTTTCGTAAAATTTATACCATGTTTCATCAACAATTGTTTATATATAAAGTAAATTGCCATGAACATAACCTAAAACTGAAATAAAAATAATTATTTAACAACTTATAAAACATATATTGCGTGCAATAAATATTGAATTGTTTAGATCATTACCTATCTGTAATATAATTTATTGGATCATTATTGTTATATTTTCGAATAATTGTTCACTTATAATATATTATACTAGAATTTTCCATAGAGATCCGTTATATTATCGCTTTTCTAAACGTTGTCTGAAGGAAGTTTTCCCATATCGCGGATGTATTTTCCTTTAATAAATAAAAGGAAAAACTTTTGTTTGTTGGAGTAAAGATTTCTTTAGATAAACTGTTCATTTTCCTAGTTGAAGAGCGGAAAATTCATATAACATCTAGTATATTTTTTCTTTTAATTTTCATTTTTCTTTTTGTTTTGAATTCCTACAAATTAAGTTTTCTATTGCATAATGTAAAAACTTATTGTAAAAATGAAGTCTTTTTTCTTTTCTTAAAACTTACCGTTTCTTAAAAAAAAAAAAATATTTTTTTGTATACTTTGGTGTATTTGAACGATACAATGTTATAATTTTAATACATTTTAGTAGTAGTTAAATGAATAAAATGATTTTCATCCAAAGAAGTGAAAAGACTTGACCGAATTTATGTTCTTTTAAATTTTCGCACTCTAATAATTATATTTTAATAACAAATAAATTAATCACCTAATTTTTAAAAAAAAACTGCGTGGGTGGAACATAACCTCATCTTTATTAAATGTCATTTGACACAAATATGGTTGTCTACAATACAAAAATCTGAACGTATACTGTTATAGATAACGATTTGAAATTTCATACACTTATGGCAAAATTATTTTTGTTTATGGAGATGAACTGTTAAGTTTACAAAAATGGATTATGCATAATTATATTTGGATACATAAAATTCGATGGAAATTTTGTATATTTTTTTCGTCACAATAAACAACTTACCATGATACATGTGTGTGTATTCGTGTTTGGATTTTGGCGTCAATTTTTATGCAATCGATATAATATTACTGATGACTGTTTGCCTGACCGTTGAGAAAATACTTTGAATGTTGAATTATGTATATTAAAAATTTAACATATCGTATGCAGTTTGACACATTGATTTTGTAGTTTGTCTAGTGTATGATTTTCTAAGTGCTATTAACGGATGTACTCTGGAATTTTATTTGCATCAGCAATATATATGAAGAATAAAGTGGTATGAAGATGGTTTATTGTAATGGTGCGAATTAACTCCTAATCTCAATTTTAAACATACAAATTAAAATCACCTAACGAGTGCAATAACTTAAGTTTTTCTTTGTTAAGTAAATTTGTATATGTAAAGTAGGAATTCAACACTTTCGATAATTTTAAATAATTTTTTTTTGAATCTTATAAATAAAATTGTATATCAGGTCATGATGAGGACATGCCTGTTTAAAAGACAATTTCCTTTTTTCTTTTCGTCAGTTGACATTGTATAATTTTAAATAATTTTTTTTTTTGAATCTTATAATTAAAATTGTAAATCAGGATCATGATGAAGACATGCCTGTTTAAAAAACAATTTTCTTCTTTCTTTTCGTCAGTTGACATTCTATAATTTTAAATAATTTTTTTTTTTGAATCTTATAATTAAAATTGTAAATCAGGTCATGATGAGGACATACCTGTTTAAAAAACAATTTTCTTCCTTTCTTTTCGTCAATTGACATTTGTATTTTCGTTTTGACCCTCTAAAAAGTGTCAGAGGTGTAATTTGTTTTCTTTTTCCTTGTCTTATGAATGTTAAAAACGATACTAGTTTTTTTTTTAAATGTAAAAGGTACAACATACTATTTTTCTTTGTACGTAGTTATAAGTTAAAATATTTATTTAAAATTTTTTTTCCTATATATATAGTTTAAAAAAAAAAAAAAAAAAAAAAAAAAAAAATTATTTGCTAAAGCTTAAAAATTCTTTATGATTTTTGGAAATTTTTTCTTAAATTTGTAATTTAAATTGTATTATAGATTCTAATTAAGGTTGTCTAAGGTATACTTAAAGTTGTAATATTTTATTAAAAATTTTTGATAAGATAGTTAAAGTTAGGGAAGATTTTGTTAAAGCTTAAAAATTCTTTATGATTGTAGGAGGTTTTTCTTAAACTTGTTATTTAAATTGTATTATATATTCTAATTGAGATTGTCTATGATTCGGTTAGTCATGGATACAATTGTACCTTTCTTTCTTAAATTTATGGTTTATAATTAATGTGAAAATTATTTATTAAGAGATAATTAGGTTGAAATATTTTATTAAAAATTTTTTTTGATAAGTTAATAATGTTTTGTTAAAGCTTAAAAATTCTTTATGATTGTAGGAGGTTTTTCTTAAACTTGTTATTTAAATTGTATTATATATTCTAATTGAGATTGTCTATGATTCGGTTAGTCATGGATACAATTGTACCTTTCTTTCTTAAATTTATGGTTTATAATTAATGTGAAAATTATTTATTAAGAGATAATTAGGTTGAAATATTTTATTAAAAATTTTTTTTGATAAGTTAATAATGTTTTGTTAAAGCTTAAAAATTCTTTATGATTGTTGGAAGTTTTTCTTAAATTTGTTATTTAAATTGTATTATAGATTCTAGTTAAGGTTGTCTAAAATTCTATTAATCGTTTTTCTTAAATTTATAGTTTATACTTAGTTATACAAATGTGAAAATGGATGCATATCGTTGAATGATTAATTTGGGGCGAATTTTCTTGCTTTCTTTATACATAGGGTGATTGCTTTAAAAATTTATGTTTTTTTTTTTGAAAAAAAAAAATTTTTTTTTCCTGACTCTTGGGGAATGTTCCGTAATTTATGTCGGTTAGAGTACATAAATTACGAACAAACATATTACATAAAATAATAGAACTATTTTCTTATGCGCAATGATTGATGCGCGAATTAATTTACTAACCTACTTGTTTGAGTATGGATTATGATGCCTCTTCGACTTGGGCTCTCGATCAGCACGGATCGCAATGTAAAACAGTAATGGATCCTACATTCAAAATACAATTTTAAATTATTTGCAGTGAAATTTTATTATATTATCTGGTATGTTTTGATTTATTATAATTATTGGATTTTTGGAGATAGTTTGAAAGGTTTTTATTTCAATATATTATGCATCCGTTTAAACTTTGATATAAGTTTATTTAAGGTTTCTAGTTTAAAAATGACTTAGAATTGTTAATCGTTGTCCATGAAGCACATTTGAATTTGTGTATTTATTAAATACTTGTATTTTATTATTCAGTAAACTCTTGATGTATTAAATTTTGTAAACGTTGTAAATTTCTATTATTGATTATGATTTACATAAAATATCTTTCAAGTTTATAAATTATCTTTGATTTTGTTTTTAACTCTTTCCCTTCTCGACATTTTGTTTTATAGATGTGAAATTCAAATCCATACGGTAACTTTTGGAAAGTAAAGAAATGAAGCCTTTGCTTTGAACACTAAACATTACCTCCAAGTTCGTATCTTAACCTCTGGACCTGTCAGTTTAAATATCAGGGTGGCTCTAAATAGTACAATTATCCCGGAAAACTGTATGGGTGGGCCCTTAGCACACTTTTTAACTCGTACTCTAAATCACTTCTTAACTTTTCAACTCCGTAAATCCGTTACTCACAACTTCTTAATCTTAAATAATAATTATATATTCATTTCTTATAACCCCATTATGGGTAACTTTCATTTTTTTAATTTGCTTCAGTTTTTTTGTATCCAAATGATCATTTTAGGCTTATTTATACTTAGTACAGTCATAAAGGACCTCTATGTATACATTTTGACTTACTTGGATCAAAATTTCAATGATTTGTATAGTCATGACTCTCTTGATGAAAAATCGAAAATTTTCAAAAAATGTTTTTTCATCGAAAAATGTCAAATTTGATAATTTTTGGCTTATTTCTACTTATCCAGTCATAAAGGACCTCTATGTATACATTTTGACTTACTTGGATCAAAATTTCAATGATTTGTATAGTCATGACTTTCTTGTTGAAAAATCGAAAATTTTCAAAAAATGTTTTTTTTATCGAAAAATGTCAAATTTGATCATTTTTGGCTTATTTCTACTTAGTCCAGTCATAAAAGACCACTGTGTATACATTTTGACTTACTTGGATCAAAATTTCAATGATTTGTATAGTCATGACTCCCATGTTGAAAAATCGAAAATTTTCAAAAAATGTTTTTTCTATCGAAAAATGTCAAATTTGATCATTTTTGGCTTACTTATACTTAGTCCAGTCATAAAATACCTCTATGTATACATTTTGACTTACTTGGATCAAAATTTAAATGATTTGTATAGTCATGACATTCTAGTTGTAAAATCGGAAAATTTCAAAAAATGTTTTTTCTATCGAAAAATGTCAAAATTGATCATTTTTGGCTTATTTATTCTTAGTCCAGTCATAAAGGACCACTATGTATACATTTTGACTTTCCTTGGATCAAAATTTCAATGATTTGTATAGTCATGACTCTCATGTTTAAAAATCGAAAATTTTCAAAAAATGTTTTTTTGTATCGAATAGATCATTTTTGGCTTTTTTATACTTGGTACAGTCATAAAGGACCTCTTTGTATACATCTTGACTTACTTGGATCAAAATTTCAATGATTTGTATAGTCATGACTCTCATGTTGAAAAATCGAAAATTTTCAAAAAATGTTTTTTCTATCGAAATATGTCAAATTTGATCATTTTTGGCTTACTTATACTTAGTACAGTCATAAAGGACCTCTATGTATACATTTTGAATTACTTGGATCAAAATTTCAATGATTTGTATAGTCATGACTCTCTTGTTGAAAAATCGAAAATTTTCAAAAAATGTTTTTTCATCGAAAAATGTCAAATTTGATCATTTTTGGCTTATTTCTACTTATCCAGTCATAAAGGACCTCTATGTATACATTTTGACTTACTTGGATCAAAATTTCAATGATTTGTATAGTCATGACTCTCATGTTTAAAAATCAAAAATTTTCAAAAAATGTTTTTTTGTATCCAAATGATCATTTTTGGCTTATTTATACTTAGTACAGTCATAAAGGACCTCTATGTATACATTTTGACTTACTTGGATCAAAATTTCAATGATTTGTATAGTCTTGACTCTCTTGTTGAAAAATCGAAAATTTTCAAAAAATGTTTTTTCATCGAAAAATGTCAAATTTGATCATTTTGAGCTTATTTATACTTAGTCCAGTCATAAAGGACCTCTATGTATACATTTTGACTTACTTGGATCAAAATATCATTGATTTGTATAGTCATGACTCTCATGTTGAAAAATCGGAAATTTTCAAAAAATGTTTTTTCTATCGAAAAATGTCAAATTCGATCATTTTAGGCTTATTTATACTCAGTCCAGTCATAAAGGAACTCTATGTATACAATTTGACTTACTTGGATCACAATTTCAATGATTTGTATAGTCATGACTCTCTTGTTGAAAAATCAAAAATTTTCAAAAAATGTTTTTTCATCGAAAAATGTCAAATTTGATCATTTTTGGCTTATTTCTACTTATCCAGTCATAAAGGACCTCTATGTATACATTTTGACTTACTTGGATCAAAATTTCAATGATTTGTATAGTCATGACTCTCATGTTTAAAAATCGAAAATTTTCAAAAAATGTTTTTTTGTATCCAAATGATCATTTATGGCTTATTTATACTTAGTACAGTAATAAAAGACCTCTATGTATACATTTTGACTTACTTGGATCAAAATTTCAATGATTTGTATAGTCATGACTTTCTTGTTGAAAAATCGAAAATTTTCAAAAAATGTTTTTTTTATCGAAAAATGTCAAATTTGATCATTTTTGGCTTATTTCTTCTTAATCCAGTCATAAAAGACCACTGTGTATACATTTTGACTTACTTGGATCAAAATTTCAATGATTTGTATAGTCATGACTCCCATGTTGAAAAATCGAAAATTTTCAAAAAATGTTTTTTCTATCGAAAAATGTCAAATTTGATCATTTTTGGCTTATTTATACTTAGTCCAGTCATTAAGGACCTCTATGTATACATTTTGACTTACTTGGATCAAAATTTCAATGATTTGTATAGTCATGGCATTCTAGTTGTAGAATCGGAAATTTTCAAAAAATGTTTTTTCTATCGAAAAATGTCAAATTTGATCATTTTTGGCTTATTTATACTTAGTCCAGTCATAAAAGATCTCTCTGTATACATTTTGACTTACTTGGATACAAATTTCAATGATTTGTATAGTCATGACATTCTAGTTGTAAAATCGGAAATTTTCAAAAAATGTTTTTTCTATCGAAAACTATCAAGTTTGATCATTTTTGGCTTATTTAAACTTAGTCCAGTCATAAAGGACCTCTATGTATACATTTTGACTTACTTGGTTCAAAATTTCAATGATTTGTATAGTCATGACTCATTTTGAAAAATTGAAAATTTTCAAAAAATGTTTTTTCTTTCGAAAAATGTCAAATTTGATCATTTTTAGCTTATTTATACCTAATCCAGTCATAAAGGACCTCTGTGTATACATTTTGACTTACTTGGTACAAAATTTCAATGATTTGTAAAGTCATGACATTCTATTTGTAAAATCGGAAATTTTCAATTAATGTTTTTTCTATCGAAAAATGTCAAATTTGATCATTTTAGGCTTGTTTATACTCAGTCCAGTCATAAAGGACCTCTATGCATACATTTTGACTTACTTAAATCAAAATTTCAATGATTTGTATTGTCATGACTCTCATGTTGAAAAATCGGAAATTTTCAAATTATGTTTTTTCTATCGAAAAATGTCAAATTTGATCATTTTAGGCTTGTTTATACTTAGTCCAGTCATAAAGGACCACTTTGTATACATTTTGACTTACTTGGATCAAAATTTCAATGATTTGTATAGTCATGACTCTCATGTTTAAAAATAGAAAATTTTTAAAAAATGTTTTTTTGTATCGAAATGATCATTTTTGGCTTATTTATACTTAGTACAGTCATAAAGGACCTCTATGTATACATTTTGACTTACTTGGATCAAAATTTCAATCATTTGTATAGTCATGACTTTCTTGTTGAAAAATCGAAAATTTTCAAAAAATGTTTTATTTATCGAAAAATGTCAAATTTGATCATTCTGGGCCTATTTATACTTAGTCCAGTCATAAAAAACCTCTAGGTAAACATTTTGACTTACTTGGTTCAAAATTTCAATGATTTGTATAGTCATGACTCATTTTGAAAAATTGAAAATTTTCAAAAAATGTTTTTTCTATCGAAAAATGTCAAATTTGATCATTTTTAGCTTATTTATACCTAATCCAGTCATAAAGGACCTCTGTGTATACATTTTGACTTACTTGGTACAAAATTTCAATGATTTGTGTAGTCATGACATTCTAGTTGTAAAATCGGAAATTTTCAAAAAATGTTTTTTCTATCGAAAAATGTCAAATTTGATCATTTTTGGCTTATTTATACTTAGTCCAGTCATAAAGGACTTCTATGTATACATTTTGACTTACTTGGATCAAAATTTCAATGATTTGTATAGTCATGACATTCTAGTTGTAAAATCGGAAATTTTCAAAAAATGTTTTTTCTATCGAAAAATGTCAAATTTGATCACTTTGGGCTTATTTATACTTAGTCCAGTCATATAGGACCTCCATGTATACATTTTGACAAACTTGGATTAAAATTTCAATGATTTGTATAGTCATGACTCTCTTGGTGAAAAATCGAAAATTTTTAAAAAATGTTTTTTTTTGTATCGAAATGATCATTTTTGGCTTATTTATACATAGTACAGTCATAAAGGACCTCTATGTATACATTTTGACTTACTTGGATCAAAATTTCAATGATTTGTATAGTCATGACATTCTAGTTGTAAAATCGGAAATTTTCAAAAAATGTTTTTTCTATCGAAAAATGTCAAATTTGATCATTTTTGGCTTATTTATACTTAGTTCAGTCATAAAGGACCTCTATGTATACATTTTGACTTACTTGCATCAAAATTTCAATGATTTGTATAGTCATGACAATCTAGTTGTAAAATCGGAAATTTTCAAAAAATGTTTTTTCTATCGAAAAATGTCAAATTTGATCATTTTGGGCTTATTTATACCTAGTCCAGTCATAAAGGACATCTGTGTATACATTTTGACTTACTTGGTACAAAATTTTAATGATTTGTATAGTCATGACATTCTAGTTGTAAATCCGGATATTTTCAAAAAATGTTTTTTCTATCAAAAAATGTCAAATTTGATCATTTTTGGCTTATTTATACCTACTCCAGTCATAAATGACATCTGTGTATACATTTTGACTTACTTGGTACAAAATTTTAATGATTTGTATAGTCATGACATTCTAGTTGTAAATCCGGAAATTTTCAAAAAATGTTTTTTCTATCGAAAAATGTCAAATTTGATCATTTTTGGCTTATTTATACTTAGTTCAGTCATAAAGGACCTCTATGTATACATTTTGATTTACTTGGATCAAACTTTCAATGATTTGTATAGTCATGACATTCTAGTTGTAAAATCGGAAATATTCAAAAAATGTTTTTTTCTATCGAAAAATGTCAAATTTGATCATTTTTAGCATATTTATACCTAGTCCAGTCATAAAGGACCTCTTCGTATACATTTTGACTTACTTGGTACAAAACTTCAATGATTTGTGTAGTCATGACATTCTAGTTGTAAAATCGGAAATTTTCAAAAAATGTTTTTTCTATCGAAAAATGTCAAATTTGATCATTTTTGGCTTATTTATACTTAGTCCAGTCATATAGGACCTCTATGTATACATTTTGACTTACTTGGATTAAAATTTCAATGATTTGTATAGTCATGACTCTCTTGTTGAAAAATCGAAAATTTTCAAAAAATGTTTTTTATATCGAAAAATGTCAAATTTGACCATTTTTGGCTTATTTATACTTAGTCCAGTCATTTAGTACCTCTATGTATACATTTTGACTTACTTGGATCAAAATTTCAATGATTTGTATAGTCATGACTCATTTTGAAAAATCGAAAATTTTCAAAAAATGTTTTTTCTGTCGAAAAATGTCAAATTTGATCAATTTTGGCTTATTTATACCTATTCCAGTCATAAAGGACCTCTGTGTATATATTTTGACTTACTTGGTACAAAATTTTAATGATTTGTATAGTCATGACATTCTAGTTGTAAAATCGGAAATTTTCAAAAAATGTTTTTTCTATCGACAAATGTCAAATTTCATCATTTTTGGCTTATTTATACTTAGTTCAGTCATAAAGGACCTCTATGTATACATTTTGACGTACTTGGATCAAAATTTCAATGATTTGTTTAGTCATGACTCGCTTGGTGAAAAATCGAAAATTTTCAAAAAATGTTTTTTCTATCGAAAAATGTCAAATTTGATCATTTTTGGCTTATTTATACTTAGTCCAGTCATAAAGGTCCGCTATGTATACATTTTGACTTACTTGGATCAAAATTTCAATGATTTGTATAATCATGACTCTCTTGTTGAAAAATCGAAAATTTTCAAAAAATGTTTTTTCTATCGAAAAATGTCAAATTTGATCATTTTTGGCTAAATTTATACTTAGTCCAGTCATTAAGGACCTCTATGTATTCATTTTGACTTACTTGGATCAAAATTTCAATGATTTGTATAGTCATGACTCTCATTTTGAAAAATCGAAAATTTGCAAAAAATGTTTTTTCTATCGAAAAATGTCAAATTTGATTATTTTTGGCTTATTTATACTTAGTCCAGTCATAAAGGACCTCTGTGTATACATTTTGACTTACTTGGATCAAAATTTCAATGATTTGTATAGTCATGACTCTCTTGTTGAAAAATCGAAAATTTTCAAAAAATGTTTTTTCTATCGAAAAATGTCAAATTTGACCATTTTTGGCTTATTTATACTTAGTCCAGTCATTTAGGACCTCTATGTATACATTTTGACTTACTTGGATCAAAATTTCAATGATTTGTATAGTCATGACTCTCTTGTTGAAAAATCGAAAATTTTCAAAAACTGTTTTTTCATCGAAAAATGTCAAATTTGATCATTTTTGGCTTATTTCTACTTATCCAGTCATTAAGGACCTCCATGTATACAGTTTGACTTACTTGGATCAAAATTTTAATGATTTGTATAGTCATGACTTTCTAGTTGTAAAATCGGAAATTTTCAAAAAATGTTTTTTCTATCGAAAAATGTCAAATTTGATCATTTTATGCTTGTTTATACTCAGTCCAGTCATAAAGGACCTCTTTGTATACATTTTGACTTACTTGGATCAAAATTTCAATGATTTGTATAGTCATGACTCTCTTGTTGAAAAATCGAAAATTTTCAAAAACTGTTTTTTCATCGAAAAATGTCAAATTTGATCATTTTTGGCTTATTTCTACTTATCCAGTCATTAAGGACCTCCATGTATACAGTTTGACTTACTTGGATCAAAATTTTAATGATTTGTATAGTCATGACTTTCTAGTTGTAAAATCGGAAATTTTCAAAAAATGTTTTTTCTATCGAAAAATGTCAAATTTGATCATTTTATGCTTGTTTATACTCAGTCCAGTCATAAAGGACCTCTTTGTATACATTTTGACTTACTTGGATCAAAATTTCAATGATTTGTATAGTCATGACTCTCTTGTTGAAAAATCGAAAATTTTCAAAAACTGTTTTTTCATCGAAAAATGTCAAATTTGATCATTTTTGGCTTATTTCTACTTATCCAGTCATAAAGGACCTGTATGTATACATTTTGACTTACTTGGATCAAAATTTCAATTATTTGTATAGTCATGATTTTCTTGTTGAAAAATCGAAAATTTTCAAAAAATGTTTTTTTTATCGAAAAATGTCAAATTTGATCATTTTTGGCTTATTTCTACTTAGTCCAGTCATAAAAGACCACTGTGTATACATTTTGACTTACTTGGATCAAAATTTCAATGATTTGTATAGTCATGACATTCTAGTTGTAAAATCGGAAATTTTCAAAAAATGTTTTTCTATCGAAAAATGTCAAATTTGATCATTTTTGGCTTATTTATACTTAGTCCAGTCATAAAGGACCTCTATGTATACATTTTGACATACTTGGATCAAAATTTCAATGATTTGTATAGTCATGACTCTCTTGGTAAAAAATCGAAAATTTTCAAAAAATGTTTTTTCTATCGAAAAATGTCAAATTTGATCATTTTTGGCTTATTTATACTTAGTCCAGTCATAAAGGCCCACTATGTATACATTTTGACTTACTTGGATTAAAATTTCAATGATTTGTATAGTCATGACTCTCTTGTTGAAAAATCGAAAATTTTCAAAAAATGTTTTTTATATCGAAAAATGTCAAATTTGATCATTTTTGGCTTATTTATACTTAGTCCAGTCATTTAGAACCTCTATGTATACATTTTGACTTACTTGGATCAAAATTTCAATGATTTGTATAGTCATGACTCATTTTGAAAAATCGAAAATTTTCAAAAAATGTTTTTTCTATCGAAAAATGTCAAATTTGATCATTTTTGGCTTATTTATACTTAGTTCAGTCATAAAGGACCTCTATGTATACATTTTGACATACTTGGATCAAAATTTCAATGATTTGTTTAGTCATGACTCTCTTGGTGAAAAATCGAAAATTTTCAAAAAATGTTTTTTCTATCGAAAAATGTCAAATTTGATCATTTTTGGCTTATTTATACTTAGTCCAGTCATAAAGGTCCGCTATGTATATATTTTTAATTACTTGGATCAAAATTTCAATGATTTGTATAGTCATGACTCTCTTGTTGAAAAATCGAAAATTTTCAAAAAATGTTTTTTCTATCGAAAAATGTCAAATATGATCATTTTTGGCTTATTTATACTTAGTACAGTCATTAAAGACCTTTATGTATTCATTTTGACTTACTTGGATCAAAATTTCAATGATTTGTATAGTCATGACTCTCATTTTGAAAAATCGAAAATTTTCAAAAAATGTTTTTTCTATCGAAAAATGTCAAATTTGATTATTTTTGGCTTATTTTTACTTAGTCCAGTCATAAAGGACCTCTGTGTATACATTTTGACTTACTAGGATCAAAATTTCAATGATTTGTATAGTCATGACTCTCTTGTTGAAAAATCGGAAATTTTCAAAAAATGTTTTTTCTATCGAAAAATGTCAAATTTGATCATTTTTGGCTTATTTATACTTAGTCAAGTCATAAAAGATCTCTCTGTATACATTTTGACTTACTTGCATCAAAATTTCAATGATTTGTATAGTCATGACATTCTAGTTGTAAAATCGGAAATTTTCAAAAAATGTTTTTTCTATCGAAAACTGTCAAGTTTGATCATTTTTGGCTTATTTATACTTAGTCCAGTCATAAAGGACCTCTATGTATACATTTTGACTTACTTGGTTCAAGATTTCAATGATTGGTATAGTCATGACTCATTTTGAAAAATCGAAAATTTTCAAAAAATGTTTTTTCTATCGAAAAATGTCAAATTTGATTATTTTTGGCTTATTTATACTTAGTCCAGTCATAAAGGACCTCTGTGTATACATTTTGACTTACTTGGATCAAAATTTCAATGATTTGTATGGTCATGACATTCTAGTTGTAAAATCGGAAATTTTAAAAAAATGTTTTTGCTATCGAAAAATGTCAAATTTGATCATTTTTGACTTACCTATACTTAGTCCAGTCATAAAGGACCTCTCTGTATACATTTTGACTTACTTGGTTCAAAATTTCAATGACTTGTATAGTCATGACTCATTTTGAAAAATTGAAAATTTTCAAAAAATGTTTTTTCTATCGAAAAATGTCAAATTTGATCATTTTTGGCTTATTTATACTTAGTCCAGTCATAAAGGACCTCTATGTATACATTTTGACTTACTTGGATCAAAATTTCAATGATTTGTATAGTCATGACATTCTAGTTGTAAAATCGGAAATTTTCAAAAAATGTTTTTTCTATCGAAAAATGTCAAATTTCATCATTTTGAGCTTATTTATACTTAGACCAGTCAAAAAGGACCTCTAGGTATACATTTTGACTTACTTGGTTCAAAATTTCAATGATTTGTATAGTCATGACTCATTTTGAAAAATTGAAAATTTTCAAAATCTGTTTTTTCTATCGAAAAATGTCAAATTTGATCATTTTTAGCTTATTTATACCTAATCCAGTCATAAAGGACCTCTGTGTATACATTTTGACTTACTTGGTACAAAATTTCAATGATTTGTGTAGTCATGACATTCTAGTTGTAAAATCGGAAATTTTCAAAAAATGTTTTTTCTATCGAAAAATGTCAAATTTGACCATTTTTGGCTTATTTATACTTAGTCCAGTCATTTAGGACCTCTATGTATACATTTTGACTTACTTGGATCAAAATTTCAATGATTTGTATAGTCATGACTCTCTTGTTGAAAAATCGAAAATTTTCAAATCTGTTTTTTCATCGAAAAATGTCAAATTTGATCATTTTTGGCTTATTTCTACTTATCCAGTCATAAAGGACCTCCATGTATACATTTTGACTTACTTGGATCAAAATTTTAATGATTTGTATAGTCATGACTTTCTTGTTGAAAAATCGAAAATTTTCAAAAAATGTTTTTTTTATCGACAAATGTCAAATTTGATCATTTTTTGCTTATTTCTTCTTAGTCCGATCATAAAGGACCTCTATGTATACATTTTGACTTACTTGGATCAAAATTTCAATGATTTGTATAGTCATGACTCTCTTGTTGAAAAATCGAAAATTTTCAAAAAATGTTTTTTCATCGAAAAATGTCAAATTTGATCATTTTTGGCTTATTTCTACTTATCCAGTCATAAAGGACCTCTATGTATACATTTTGACTTACTTGGATCAAAATTTCAATGATTTGTATAGTCATGACTCTCATGTTTAAAAATCGAAAATTTTCAAAAAATATTTTTTTGTATCCAAATCATCATTTTTGGCTTATTTATACTTAGTACAGTCATAAAGGACCTCTATGTATACATTTTGACTTACTTGGATCAAAATTTCAATGATTTGTATAGTCATGACTCTCTTGTTGAAAAATCGAAAATTTTCAAAAAATGTTTTTTCATCGAAAAATGTCAAATTTGATAATTTTTGGCTTATTTCTACTTATCCAGTCATAAAGGACCTCTATGTATGCATTTTGACTTACTTGGATCAAAATTTCAATGATTTGTATAGTCATGACTTTCTTGTTGAAAAATCGAAAATTTTCAATAAATGTTTTTTTTATCGGAAAATGTCAAATTTGATCATTTTTGGCTTATTTATACTTAGTCCAGTCATTTAGGGCCTCTATGTATACATTTTGACTTGCTTGGATCAAAATTACAATGATTTGTATAGTCATGGCATTCTAGTTGTAAAATCGGAAATTTTCAAAAAATGTTTTTTCTATCGAAAAATGTCAAATTTGATCATTTTTGGCTTATTTATACTTAGTCAAGTCATAAAAGATCTCTCTGTATACATTTTGACTTACTCGCATCAAAATTTCAATGATTTGTATAGTCATGACATTCTAGTTGTAAAATCGGAAATTTTCAAAAAATGTTTTTTCTATCGAAAACTGTCAAGTTTGATCATTTTTGGCTTATTTATACTTAGTCCAGTCATAAAGGACCTCTATGTATACATTTTGACTTACTTGGTTCAAGATTTCAATGATTGGTATAGTCATGACTCATTTTGAAAAATCGAAAATTTTCAAAAAATGTTTTTTCTATCGAAAAATGTCAAATTTGATTATTTTTGGCTTATTTATACTTAGTCCAGTCATAAAGGACCTCTGTGTATACATTTTGACTTACTTGGATCAAAATTTCAATGATTTGTATGGTCATGACATTCTAGTTGTAAAATCGGAAATTTTAAAAAAATGTTTTTGCTATCGAAAAATGTCAAATTTGATCATTTTTGACTTACCTATACTTAGTCCAGTCATAAAGGACCTCTCTGTATACATTTTGACTTACTTGGTTCAAAATTTCAATGACTTGTATAGTCATGACTCATTTTGAAAAATTGAAAATTTTCAAAAAATGTTTTTTCTATCGAAAAATGTCAAATTTGATCATTTTGAGCTTATATATACTTAGTCCAGTCATAAAGGACCTCTAGGTATACATTTTGACTTACTTGGTTCAAAATTTCAATGATTTGTATAGTCATGACTCATTTTGAAAAATTGAAAATTTTCAAAAAATGTTATTTCTATCGAAAAATGTCAAATTTGATCATTTTGAGCTTATTTATACCTAATCCAGTCATAAAGGACCTCTGTGTATACATTTTGACTTACTTGGTACAAAATTTCAATGATTTGTGTAGTCATGACATTCTAGTTGTAAAATCGGAAATTTTCAAAAAGTGTTTTTTCTATCGAAAAATGTCAAATTTGATCATTTTTGGCTTATTTATACTTAGTCCAGTCATAAAGGACCTCTTAGTATACATTTTGACTTACTTGTTTCAAAATTTCAATGATTTGTATAGTCATGACTCTCATGTTTAAAAATCGAAAATTTTCAAAAAATGTTTTTTTGTATCGAAATGATCATTTTTGGCTCATTTATACTTAGTACAGTCATAAAGGACCTCTATGTATACATTTTGACTTACTTGGATCAAAATTTCAATGATTTGTATAGTCATGACATTCTAGTTGTAAAATCGGAAATTTTCAAAAAATGTTTTTTCAATCGAAAAATGTCAAATTTGATCATTTTTGGCTTATTTATACTTAGTCCAGTCATAAGGGACCTCTATGTAAACATTTTGAATTACTTGGATCAAAATTTCAATGATTTTTATAGTCATGACTTTCTTGTTGAAAAATCGAAAATTTTCAAAAAATGTTGTTTTTATCGAAAAATGTCAAATTTGATCATTCTGGGCTTATTTATACTTAGTCCAGTCATAAAGGACCTCTAGGTATACATTTTGACTTACTTGGTTCAAAATTTCAATGATTTGTATAGTCATGACTCATTTTGAAAAATTGAAAATTTTCAAAAAATGTTTTTTCTATCGAAAAATGTCAAATTTGATCATTTTTAGCTTATTTATACCTAATCCAGTCATAAAGGACCTCTGTGTATACATTTTGACTTACTTGGTACAAAATTTCAATGATTTGTGTAGTCATGACATTTTAGTTGTAAAATCGGAAATTTTCAAAAAATGTTTTTTCTATCGAAAAATGTCAAATTTGATCATTTTAGGCTTGTTTATACTCAGTCCAGTCATAAAAGACCTCTATGTATACATTTTGACTTACTTGGATCAAAATTTCAATGATTTGTATAGTCATGACTCTCATGTTCAAAAATCGAAAATTTTTAAAAAATGTTTTTTTGCATCGAAATGATCATTTTTGGCTTATTTATACTTAGTACAGTCATAAAGGACCTCTATGTATACATTTTGACTTACTTGGATCAAAATTCCAATGATTTGTATAGTCATGACATTCTAGTTGTAAATCCGGAAATTTTCAAAAAATGTTTTTTCTATCGAAAAATGTCAAATTTGATCATTTTTGGCTTATTTATACCTAGTCCAGTCATAAAGGACATCTGTGTATACATTTTGACTTACTTGGTACAAAATTTTAATGATTTGTATAGTCATGACATTCTAGTTGTAAATCCGGAAATTTTCAAAAAATGTTTTTTCTATCGAAAAATGTCAAATTTAATCATTTTAGGCTTGTTTATACTCAGTCCAGTCATAAAGGACCTCTATGTATACATTTTGACTTACTTGGATCAAAATTTCAATGCTTGTATAGTCATGACTCTCATGTTTAAAAATCGAAAATTTTTAAAAAATGTTTTTTTGTATCGAAATGATCATTTTTGGCTTATTTATACTTAGTACAGTCATAAAGGACCTCTATGTATACATTTTGACTTACTTGGATCAAAATTTCAATGATTTGTATAGTCATGACATTCTAGTTGTAAATCCGGAAATTTTCAAAAAATGTTTTTTCTATCGAAAAATGTCAAATTTGATCATTTTTGGCTTATTTATACTTAGTTCAGTCATAAAGGACCTCTATGTATACATTTTGACTTACTTGGATCAAAATTTCAATGATTTGTATAGTCATGACATTCTAGTTGTAAATCCGGAAATTTAAAAAAATTTTTTTTTCTATCGAAAAATGTCAAATTGATCATTTTTGGCTTATTTATACCTAGTCCAGTCATAAAGGACATCTGTGTATACATTTTGACTTACTTGGTACAAAATTTTAATGATTTGTATAGTCATGACATTCTAGTTGTAAATCCGGAAATTTTTCAAAAAATGTTTTTTCTATCGAAAAATGTCAAATTTGATCATTTTTGGCTTATTTATACTTAGTTCAGTCATAAAGGACCTCTATGTATACATTTTGACTTACTTGGATCAAAATTTCAATGATTTGTATAGTCATGACATTCTAGTTGTAAAATCGGAAATTTTCAAAAAATGTTTTTTCAATCGAAAAATGTCAAATTTGATCATTTTGGGCTTATTTATACTTAGTCCAGTCATAAAGGACCTCTAGGTATACATTTTGACTTACTTGGTTCAAAATTTCAATGATTTGTATAGTCATGACTCATTTTGAAAAATTGAAAATTTTCAAAAAATGTTTTTTCTATCGAAAAATAACAAATTTGATCATTTTTGGCTTATTTATACTTAGTTCAGTCATAAAGGACCTTTATGTATACATTTTGACTTACTTGGATCAAAATTTCAATGATTTGTATAGTCATGACATTCTAGTTGTAAAATCGGAAATTTTCAAAAAATGTTTTTTTCAATCGAAAAATGTCAAATTTGATCATTTTTTGCTTATTTATACTTAGTCCAGTCATAAAGGACTTATATGTATACATTTTGACATACTTGGATCAAAATTTCAATGATTTGTATAGTCATGACTCTCTTGGTGAAAAATCGAAAATTTTCAAAAAATGTTTTTTCTATCGAAAAATGTCAAATTTGATCATTTTTGGCTTATTTATACTTAGTCCAGTCATAAAGGCCCGCTATGTATACATTTTGACTTACTTGGATTAAAATTTCAATGATTTGTATAGTCATGACTCTCATGTTGAAAAATCGAAAATTTTCAAAAAATGTTTTTTATATCGAAAAATGTCAAATTTAATCATTTTTGGCTTATTTCTACTTAGTCCAGTCATAAAGGACCTCTGTGTATACATTTTGAATTACTTGTATCAAAATTTCAATGATTTGTATAGTCATGACTCTCATGTTTAAAAATCGAAAATTTTTATTAAATGTTTTTTTGTATCGAAATGATCATTTTGGGCTTATTTATACTTAGTACAGTCATAAAGGACCTCTATGTATACATTTTGACTTACTTGGATCAAAATTTCAATGATTTGTATAGTCATGACATTCTAGTTGTAAAATCGGAAATTTTCAAAAAATGTTTTTTCAACCGAAAACTGTCGAATTTGATCATTTTTGGCTTATTTATACTTAGTCCAGTCACAAGGGACCTCTATGTATACATTTTGAATTACTTGGATCAAAATTTCAATGATTTGTATAGTCATGACTTTCTTGTTGAAAAATCGAAAATTTTCAAAAAATGTTTTTTTTATCGAAAAATGTCAAATTTGATCATTCTGGGCTTATTTATACTTAGTCCAGTCATAAAGGACCTCTAGGTTTACATTTTGACTTACTTGATTCAAAATTTCAATGATTTGTATAGTCATGACTCATTTTGAAAAATTGAAAATTTTCAAAAAATGTTTTTTCTATCGAAAAATATCAAATTTGAACATTTTTAGCTTTTTTTATACCTAATCCAATCATAAAGGACCTCTGTGTATACATTTTGACTTACTTGGTACATAATTTCAATGATTTGTGTAGTAATGATATTCTAGTTGTAAAATCGGAAATTTTCAAAAAATGTTTTTTCTATCGAAAAATGTCAAATTTGATCATTTTATCCTTGTTTATACTCAGTCCAGTCATAAAGGACCTCTATGTATACATATTGACTTACTTGGATCAAAATTTCAATGATTTGTATAGTCATGACTCTCATGTTTAAAAATCGAAAATTTTTAAAAAATGTTTTTTTGTATCGAAATGATCATTTTTGGCTTATTTATACTTAGTACAGTCATAAAGGACCTCTATGTATACATTTTGACTTACTTGGATCAAAATTTCAATGATTTGTATAGTCATGACATTCTAGTTGCAAATCCGGAAATTTTCAAAAAATGTTTTTTCTATCGAAAAATGTCAAATTTGATCATTTTTGGCTTATTTATACTTAATTCAGTCATAAAGGACCTCTATGTATACATTTTGACTTACTTGGATCAAAATTTCAATGATTTGTATAGTCATGACATTCTAGTTGTAAAATCGGAAATTTTCAAAAAATGTTTTTTCTATCGAAAAATGTCAAATTTGATCATTTTGGGCTTATTTATACCTAGTCCAGTTATAAAGGACATCTGTGTATACATTTTGACTTACTTGGTACAAAATTTTAATGATTTGTATAGTCATGACATTCTAGTTGTAAATCCGGAAATTTTCAAAAAATGTTTTTTCTATCGAAAAATGTCAAATTTGATCATTTTTGGCTTATTTATACCTAGTCCAGTCATAAAGGACATCTGTGTATACATTTTGACTTACTTGGATCAAAATTTCAATGATTTGTATAGTCATGACATTCTAGTTGTAAAATCGGAAATTTTCAAAAAATGTTTTTTCTATCGAAAAATGTCAAATTTGATCATTTTTGACTTACCTATACCTAGTCCAGTCATAAAGGACCTCTCTGTCTACATTTTGACTTACTTGGTTCAAAATTTCAATGATTTGTATAGTCATGACTCATTTTGAAAAATTGAAAATTTTCAAAAAATGTTTATTCTATCGAAAAATGTCAAATTTGATCATTTTTAGCTTATTTATACCTAATCCAGTCATAAAGGACCTCTGTGTATACATTTTGACTTACTTGGTACAAAATTTCAATGATTTGTGTAGTCATGACATTCTAGTTGTAAAATCGGAAATTTTCAAAAAATGTTTTTTCTATCGAAAAATGTCAAATTTGATCATTTTGAGCTTATTTATACTTAGTCCAGTCATAAAGGACCTCTAGGTATACATTTTGACTTACTTGGTTCAAAATTTCAATGATTTGTATAGTCATGACTCATTTTGAAAAATTGAAAATTTTCAAAAAATGTTTATTCTATCGAAAAATGTCAAATTTGATCATTTTTAGCTTATTTATACCTAATCCAGTCATAAAGGACCTCTGTGTATACATTTTGACTTACTTAGTACAAAATTTCAATGATTTGTGTAGTCATGACATTCTAGTTGTAAAATCGGAAATTTTCAAAAAATGTTTTTTCTATCGAAAAATGTCAAATTTGATCATTTTAGGCTTGTTTATACTCAGTCCAGTCATAAAGGACCTCTATGTATACATTTTGACTTACTTGGATCAAAATTTCAATGATTTGTATAGTCATGACTCTCATGTTGAAAAATCGAAAATTTTCAAAAAATGTTTTTTCTATCGAAAAATGTCAAATTTGATCATTTTTGGCTTATTTATACTTAGTCCAGTCATAAAGGACCTCTTAGTATATATTTTGACTTACTTGTTTCAAAATTTCAATGATTTGTATAGTCATGACTCTCATGTTTAAAAATCGAAAATTTTTATTAAATGTTTTTTTGTATCGAAATGATCATTTTTGGCTTATTTATACTTAGTACAGCCATAAAGGACCTCTATGTATACATTTTGACTTACTTGGATCAAAATTTCAATGATTTGTATAGTCATGACATTCTAGTTGTAAAATCGGAAATTTTCAAAAAATGTTTTTTTCTATCGAAAAATGTCAAATTTGATCATTTTGGGCTTATTTATACCTAGTCCAGTCATAAAGGACATCTGTGTATACATTTTGACTTACTTGGTACAAAATTTTAATGATTTGTATAGTCATGACATTCTAGTTGTAAAATCGGAAATTTTCAAAAAATGTTTTTTCTATCGAAAAATGTCAAATTTGATCATTTTGGGCTTATTTATACCTAGTCCAGTCATAAAGGACATCTGTGTATACATTTTGACTTACTTGGTACAAAATTTTAATGATTTGTATAGTCATGACATTCTAGTTGTAAATCCGGAAATTTTCAAAAAATGTTTTTTCTATCGAAAAATGTCAAATTTGATCATTTTTGGCTTATTTATACCTAGTCCAGCCATAAAGGACATCTGTGTATACATTTTGACTTACTTGGTACAAAATTTTAATGATTTGTATAGTCATGACATTCTAGTTGTAAATCCGGAAATTTTCAAAAAATGTTTTTTCTATCGAAAAATGTCAAATTTGATCATTTTTGGCTTATTTATACTTAGTTCAGTCATAAAGGACCTCTGTGTATACATTTTGACTTACTTGGATCAAAATTTCAATGATTTGTATAGTCATGACATTCTAGTTGTAAAATCGGAAATTTTCAAAAAATGTTTTTTCTATCGAAAAATGTCAAATTTGATCATTTTGGGCTTATTTATACCTAGTCCAGTCATAAAGGACATCTGTGTATACATTTTGACTTACTTGGTACAAAATTTTAATGATTTGTATAGTCATGACATTCTAGTTGTAAATCCGGAAATTTTCAAGCAATGTTTTTTCTATCGAAAAATGTCAAATTTGATCATTTTTGGCTTATTTATACCTAGTCCAGTCATAGAGGACCTCTAGGTATACATTTTGACTTACTTGGTTCAAAATTTAAATGATTTGTATAGTCATGACTCATTTTGAAAAATTGAAAATTTTCAAAAAATGTTTTTTCTATCGAAAGATGTCAAATTTGATCATTTTGGGCTTATTTATACTTAGTCCAGTGATAAGAGACCTTTATGTATACATTTTAACTTACTTGGATCAAAATTTCAATGATTTGTATAGTCATGATATTCTAGTTGTAAAATCGGAAATTTTCAAAAAATGTTTTTTCTATCGAAAAATGTCAAATTTGATCATTTTTGGCTTATTTATACCTAGTCCAGTCATAAAGGACCTCTAGGTATACATTTTGACTTACTTGGATCAAAATTTCAATGATTTGTATAGTCATGACATTCTAGTTGTAAAATCGGAAATTTTCAAAAAATGTTTTTTCTATCGAAAAATGTCAAATTTGATCATTTTTGGCTTATTTATACTTAGTCCAGTCATAAAGGACTTCTATGTATACATTTTGACATACTTGGATCAAAATTTCAATGATTTTTATAGTCACGACTCTCTTGGTGAAAAATCGAAAATTTTCAAAAAATGTTTTTTCTATCGAAAAATGTCAAATTTGATCATTTTTGGCTTTTTTATACTTAGTCCTGTCATAAAGGCCCGCTATGTATACATTTTGACTTACTTGGATTAAAATTTCAATAATTTGTATAGTCATGACTCTCTTGTTGAAAAATCGAAAATTTTCAAAAAATGTTTTTTTTATCGAAAAATGTCAAATTTGATCATTTTTGGCTTATTTATACTTAGTCTAGTCATAAAGGACCTCTATGTATACACTTTGACTTACTTGGATCAAAATTTCAATGATTTGTATAGTCATGACATTCTAGTTGTAAAATCGGAAATTTTCAAAAAAATGTTTTTTCTATCGAAAAATGTCAAATTTGATCATTTTGGGCTTATTTATACCTAGTCCAGTCATAAAGGACATCTGTGTTTACATTTTGACTTACTTGGTACAAAATTTTAATGATTTGTATAGTCATGACATTCTAGTTGTAAATCCGGATATTTTCAAAAAATGTTTTTTCTATCGAAAAATGTCAAATTTGATCATTTTTGACTTATTTATACCTACTCCAGTCATAAAGGACATCTGTGTATACATTTTGACTTACTTGGTACAAAATTTTAATGATTTGTATAGTAATGACATTCTAGTTTTAAATCCGGAAATTTTCAAAAAATGTTTTTTCTATCGAAAAATGTCAAATTTGGTCATTTTTGGCTTATTTATACTTAGTTCAGTCATAAAGGACCTCTATGTATACATTTTGACTTACTTGGATCAAAATTTCAATGATTTGTATAGTCATGACATTCTAGTTGTAAGATCGGAAATTTTCAAAAAATGTTTTTTCTATCGAAAAATGTCAAATTTGATCATTTCGGGCTTATTTATACTTAGTCCAGTCATAAAGGACCTCTAGGTATACATTTTGACTTACTTGGTTCAAAATTTCAATGATTTGTATAGTCATGACTCATTTTGAAAAATTGAAAATTTTCAAAAAATGTTTATTCTATCAAAAAATGTCAAATTTGATCATTTTTAGCTTATTTATACCTAATCCAGTCATAAAGGACCTCTGTGTATACATTTTGACTTACTTGGTACAAAATTTCAATGATTTGTGTAGTCATGACATTCTAGTTGTAAAATATGAAATTTTCAAAAAATGTTTTTTCTATCGAAAAATGTCAAATTTGATCATTTTAGGCTTGTTTATACTCAGTCCAGTCATAAAGGACCTCTATGTATACATTTTGACTTACTTGGATCAAAATTTCAATGATTTGTATAGTCATGACATTCTAGTTGTAAAATCGGAAATTTTCAAAAAATGTTTTTTCTATCGAAAAATGTCAAATTTGATCATTTTGGGCTTATTTATACCTAGTCCAGTCATAAAGGACATCTGTGTATACATTTTGACTTACTTGGTACAAAATTTTAATGATTTGTATAGTCATGACATTCTAGTTGTAAATCCGGAAATTTTCAAAAAATGTTTTTTCTATCGAAAAATGTCAAATTTGATCATTTTTGGCTTATTTATACCTAGTCCAGTCATAAAGGACATCTGTGTATACATTTTGACTTACTTGGTACAAAATTTTAATGATTTGTATAGTCATGACATTCTAGTTGTAAATCCGGAAATTTTCAAAAAATGTTTTTTCTATCGAAAAATGTCAAATTTGATCATTTTGGGCTTATTTATACCTAGTCCAGTCATAAAGCACATCTGTGTATACATTTTGACTTACTTGGTACAAAATTTTAAGGATTTGTATAGTCATGACATTCGAGTTGTAAATCCGGAAATTTTCAAAAAATGTTTTTTCTATCGAAAAATGTCAAATTTGATCATTTTTGGCTTATTTATACTTAGTCCAGTCATAAAGGACCTCTATGTATACATTTTGACATACTTGGATCAAAATTTCAATGAATTGTTAAGTCATGACTCTGTTGTTGAAAAATCGAAAATTTTCAAAAAATGTTTTTTCTATCGAAAAATGTCAAATTTGATCATTTTTGGCTTATTTATACTTTGTCCAGTTATTTAGGACCTCTGTGTATACATTTTGACTTACTTGGATCTAAATTTCAATGATTTGTATAGTCATGACTCTCATGTTGAAAAATCGAAAATTTTCAAAAATTGTTTTTTCTATCGAAAAATGTCAAATTTGATCATTTTTTGTTATTTATACTTAGTTCAGTCATAAAGCACCTCTATGTATACATTTTGACTTACTTGGATCAAAATTTCAATGATTTGTATAGTCATGACTATCATGTTGTAAAATCGGAAATTTTCAAAAAATGTTTTTTCTATCGAAAACTGTCAAATTTGATCATTTTTGGCTTATTTATACTTAGTCCAGTCATAAAGGACCTCTCTGTATACATTTTGACTTACTTGGATCAAAATTTCAATGATTTGTATAGTCATGACTATCATGTTGAAAAATCGAAAATTTTCAAAAAATGTTTTTTTCTATCGAAAAATGTCAAATTTGATCATTTTTGGCTTATTTATACTAAGTCCAGTCATAAAGGACCTCTATGAATACATTTTGACTTACTTGGATCTAAATTTCAATGATTTGTATAGTCATGACTCTCATGTTGAAAAATCGAAAATTTTCAAAAATTGTTTTTTCTATCGAAAAATGTCAAATTTGATCATTTTTGGGTTATTTATACTTAGTCCAGTCATAAAGCACCTCTATGTATACATTTTGACTTACTTGGATCAAAATTTCAATGATTTGTATAGTCATGACTATAATGTTGAAAAATCGAAAATTTTCAAAAAATGTTTTTTCTATCGAAAAATCTCAAATTTGATCATTTTTGGCTTATCACTTAGTTCAGTGATAAGGGACCTTTATGTATACATTTTAACTTACTTGGATCAAAATTTCAATGATTTGTATAAATCGATTTGTAAAATCGGAAATATTCAAAATATGCTTTTTCTATCGAAAAATGTCAAATTTGATCATTTCTGGCTTATTTATACTTAGTCCAGTCAAAAAGGACCTCTATGTATACATTTTGACTTACTTGGATCAAATTTTCAATGATTTGTATAGTCATGACATTCTAGTTGTAAAATCGGAAATTTTCAAAAAATGTTTTTTCTATCTAAAAATGTCAAATTTGATCATTTTTGGCTTATTTATACTTAGTCCAGTCATAAGGCACCTCTATGTATACATTTTGACTTACTTGTATCAAAATTTCAATGATTTGTATAGTCATGACTCTCATGTTGAAAAATCGAAATTTTTCAAAAAATGTTTTTTCTATCGAAAAATGTCAAATTTGATCATTTTTGGCTTATTTATACTTAGTCCAGTCATAAACGACCTCTATGTATACATTTTGACTTACTTGGATCAAAATTTCAATGATTTGTATAGTCATGACTCTCATGTTAAAAATTCGAAAATTTTCAAAATATGTTTTTTCTATCGAAAAATGTCAAATTTGATCATTTTTGGCTTGTTTATACTTAGTCCAGTCATAAAGAACCTCTTTGTATACATTTTGACTTACTTGGATCAAAATTTCAATGATTTGTTTAGTCATGACTCTCTTGTTGAAAAATCGCAAATTTTCAAAAAATGTTTTTTCTATCGAAAAATGTCAAATTTGATCATTTTTGGCTTATTTATACTTAGTCCAGTCATAAAGGTCCTCTTTGTATACATTTTGACTTACTTTGATCAAAATTTCAATGATTTGTATAGTCATGACTCTCATAATGAAAAATCGAAAATTTTTAAAAAATGTTTATTCTATCGAAAAATGTCAAATTTGATCATTTTTGGCTTATTTATACTTAGTCCAGTCATAAAGGACCTCTATGTATACATTTTGACTTACTTGGATCTAAATTTCAATGATTTGTATAGTCATGACTCTCATGTTGAAAAATCGAAAATTTTCAAAAAATGTTTTTTCTATCGAAAAATGTCAAATTTGATCATTTTTGGCTTATTTATACTTAGTCCAGTCATAACCGACCTCTATGTATACATTTTGACTTACTTGGATCAAAATTTCAATGATTTGTATAGTCATGACTCTCATGTTGAAAAATCGAAAATTTTCAAAAAATGTTTTTTCTATCGAAAAATGTCAAATTTGATCATTTTTGGCTTATTTATACTAAGTCCAGTCAAAAATGACCTCTATGTATACATTTTGACTAACTTGAATCGAAATTTTAATGATTTGTATGGTCATGACTCTCACGTTGAAAAATCCAAAATTTTCAAAAAATGTTTTTTCTATCGAAAAATGTCAAATTTGATCATTTTTGGCTTATTTATACTTAGTCCAGTGATAAAGTACCTATATGAATACATTTTGACTTACTTGGATCAAAATTTCAATGATTTGTATAGTCATGACTCTCATGTTGAAAAATCGAAAATTTTCAAAAAATGTTTTTTCTATCGAAAAATGTCAAATTTGATCATTTTTGGCTTATTTAAACGTAGTCCAGTCATAAAGGACCTCTATGTATACATTTTGACTTACTTGGATCAAAATTTAAATGATTTGTATAGTCATGACTCTCTTGTTGAAAAATCGCAAATTTTAAAAAAATGTTTTTTCAATCGAAAAATCTCAAATTTGATCATTTTTTTCTTATTTATACTTAGTCCAGTGATAAGAGACCTTTATGTATACATTTTAACTTACTTGGATCAAAATTTCAATGATTTGTATAGTCATGATATTCTAGTTGTAAAATCGGAAATTTTCAAAAAATGTTTTTTCTATCGAAAAAATGTCAAATTTGATCATTTTTGGCTTATTTATACTTAGTCCAGTGATAAAGTACCTATATGAATACATTTTGACTTACTTGGATCAAAATTTCAATGATTTGTATAGTCATGACTCTCATGTTGAAAAATCGAAAATTTTCAAAAAATGTTTTTTCTATCGAAAAATGTCAAATTTGATCATTTTTGGCTTATTTATACTTAGTCGATTCATAAAGGACCTCTTTGTATACATTTTGACTTACTTGGATCAAAATTTCAATGATTTGTATAGTCATGACTCTCTTGTTGAAAAATCGCAAATTTTCAAAAAATGTTTTTTCAATCGAAAAATCTCAAATTTGATCATTTTTTTCTTATTTATACTTAGTCCAGTGATAAGAGACCTTTATGTATACATTTTAACTTACTTGGATCAAAATTTCAATGATTTGTATAGTCATGATATTCTAGTTGTAAAATCGGAAATTTTCAAAAAATGTTTTTTCTATCGAAAAATGTCAAATTTGATCATTTTTGGCTTATTTATACTTAGTCCAGTCATAAAGGACCTCTATGTATACATTTTGACTTACTTGGATCAAATTTTGAATGATTTGTATAGTCATGACATTCTAGTTGTAAAATCGGAAATTTTCAAAAAATGTTTTTTCTATCTAAAAATGTCAAATTTGATCATTTTTGGCTTATTTATTCTTAGTCCAGTCATAAGGGACCTCTATGTATACATTTTGACTTACTTGTATCAAAATTTCAATGATTTGTATAGTCATGACTCTCATGTTGAAAAATCGAAAATTTTCAAAAAATGTTTTTTCTATCGAAAAATGTCAAATTTGATCATTTTTAGCTTGTTTATACTTAGTCCAGTCATAAAGTACCTGCTTGTATACATTTTGACTTACTTGGATCAAAATTTCAATGATTTGTTTAGTCATGACTCTCTTGTTGAAAAATCGAAAATTTTCAAAAAATGTTTTTTCGATCGAAAAATGTCAAATTTGATAATTTTTGGCTTATTTATACTTAGTCCAGTCATAAAGGACCTCTTTGTATACATTTTGACTTACTTGGATCTAAATTTCAATGATTTGTATAGTCATGACTCTCATGTTGAAAAATCGAAAATTTTCAAAAAATGTTTTTTCTATCGAAAAATGTCAAATTTGATCATTTTTGGCTTATTTATACTTAGTCCAGTCATAAAAGACCTCTATGTATACATTTTGACTTACTTAAATCAAAATTTCAATGATTTGTATAGTCATGACTCTCATGTTAAAAATTCGAAAATTTTCAAAATATGTTTTTTCTATCGAAAAATGTCAAATTTGATCATTTTTGGCTTGTTTATACTTAGTCCAGTCATAAAGTACCTCTTTGTATACATTTTGACTTACTTGGATCAAAATTTCAATGATTTGTTTAGTCATGACTCTCTTGTTGAAAAATCGAAAATTTTCAAAAAATGTTTTTTCTATCGAAAAATGTCAAATTTGATCATTTTTGGCTTATTTACACTTAGTCCAGTCATAAAGGACCTCTTTGTATACATTTTGACTTACTTTGATCAAAATTTCAATGATTTGTATAGTCATGACTATAATGTTGAAAAATCGAAAATTTTCAAAAAATGTTTTTTCTATCGAAAAATGTCAAATTTGATCATTTTTGGCTTATTTATACTTAGTCCAGTCATAAAGGACCTCTATGTATACATTTTGACTTACTTGGATCTAAATTTCAATGATTTGTATAGTCATGACTCTCATGTTGAAAATTCGAAAATTTTCAATAATTGTTTTTTCTATCGAAAAATTGTCAAATTTGATCATTTTTGGGTTATTTATACTTAGTCCAGTCATAAAGCACCTCTATGTATACATTTTGACTTACTTGGATCAAAATTTCAATGATTTGTATAGTCATGACTCTCATGTTGAAAAATCGAAAATTTTCAAAAAATGTTTTTTCTATCGAAAAATGTCAAATTTGATCATTTTTGGCTTATTTATACTTAGTCCAGTCATAACCGACCTCTATGTATACATTTTGACTTACTTGGATCAAAATTTCAATGATTTGTATAGTCATGACTCTCATGTTGAAAAATCGAAAATTTTCAAAAAATGTTTTTTCTATCGAAAAATGTCAAATTTGATCATTTTTGGCTTATTTATACTAAGTCCAGTCAAAAATGACCTCTATGTATACATTTTGACTAACTTGAATTTAAATTTTAATGATTTGTATGGTCATGACTCTCACGTTGAAAAATCCAAAATTTTCAAAAAATGTTTTTTCTATCGAAAAATGTCAAATTTGATCATTTTTGGCTTATTTATACTTAGTCCAGTCATAAAGTACCTATATGAATACATTTTGACTTACTTGGATCTAAATTTCAATGATTTGTATAGTCATGACTCTCATAATGAAAAATCGAAAATTTTCAAAAAATGTTTTTTCTATCGAAAAATGTCAAATTTCATCATTTTTGGCTTATTTATACTTAGTCCAGTCATAAAGGACCTCTATGTATACATTTTGACTTACTTGGATCAAAATTTCAATGATTTGTTTAGTCATGACTCTCTTGTTGAAAAATCGCAAATTTTCAAAAAATGTTTTTTCTATCGAAAAATGTCAAATTTGATCATTTTTGGCTTATTTCTACTAAGTCCAGTCATAAACGACCTCTATGTATACATTTTGACTTACTTGTATCAAAATTTCAATGATTTGTATAGTCATGACTCTCATGTTGAAAAATCGAAAATTTTCAAAAAATGATTTTTCTATCGAAAAATGTCAAATTTGATCATTTTTGGCTTATTTATACTTAGTCCAGTCATAAACGACCTCTATGTATACATTTTGACTTACTTGGATCAAAATTTCAATGATTTGTATAGTCATGACATTCTAGTTGTAAAATCGGAAATTTTCAAAAAATGTTTTTTTCTATCTAAAAATGTCAAATTTGATCATTTTTGGCATATTTATTCTTAGTCCAGTCATTAGGGACCTCTATGTATACATTTTGACTTACTTGTATCAAAATTTCAATGATTTGTGTAGTCATGACTCTCATGTTGAAAAATCGAAAATTTTCAAAAAATGTTTTTTCTATCGAAAAATGTCAAATTTGGTCATTTTTGGCTTATTTATACTTAGTCCAGTCATAAAGGACCTCTATGTATACATTTTGACTTCCTTGGATCAAAATTTCAATGATTTGTATACTCATGACTCCCATGTTGAAAAATCGAAGATTTTCAAAAAAGGTCTTTTCTATCGAAAAATGTCAAATTTGATCATTTTTGGCTTATTTATACTTAGTCAAGTCATAAAGGACCTCTATGTATACATTATGACTTACTTGGATAAAAATTTCAATGATATGTATAGTCATGACTCTCATGTTGAAAATTCGAAAATTTTCAAAATATGTTTTTTCTATCGAAAAATGTCAAATTTGATCATTTTTAGCTTGTTTATACTTAGTCCAGTCATAAAGTACCTGCTTGTATACATTTTGACTTACTTGGATCAAAATTTCAATGATTTGTTTAGTCATGACTCTCTTGTTGAAAAATCGAAAATTTTCAAAAAATGTTTTTTCGATCGAAAAATGTCAAATTTGATAATTTTTGGCTTATTTATACTTAGTCCAGTCATAAAGGACCTCTTTGTATACATTTCGACTTACTTGGATCTATATTTCAATGATTTGTATAGTCATGACGCTCATAATGAAAAATCGCAAATTTTCAAAAAATGTTTTTTCTATCGAAAAATGTCAAATTTGATCATTTTTGGCTTATTTATACTTAGTCCAGTCATAAAGGACCTCTATGTATACATTTTGACTTACTTGGATCAAAATTTTAATGATTTGTTTAGTCATGACTCTCTTGTTGAAAAATCGAAAAATTTCAAAAAATGTTTTTCTTATCGAAAAATGTCAAATTTGATCATTTTTGGCTTATTTATACTTAGTCCAGTCATAAAGTACCTATATGAATACATTTTGACTTACTTGGATCAAAATTTCAATGGTTTGTATAGTCATGACTCTCATGTTGAAAAATCGAAAATTTTCAAAAAATGTTTTTTCTATCGAAAAATGTCAAATTTGATCATTTTTGGCTTATTTATACTTAGTCGAGTCATAAAGGACGTCTATGTATACATTTTGACTTACTTGAATCAAAATTTCAATGATTTGTATAGTCATGACTCTCTTGTTGAAAAATCGAAAATTTTCAAAAAATGTTTTTTCTATCGAAAAATGTCAAATTTGATCATTTTTGGCTTATTTATACTTAGTCCAGTCATAAAGGAACTCTATGTATACATTTTGACTTACCTGGTTCAAAATTTCAATGATTTGTATAGTCATGACTATAATGTTGAAAAATCGAAAATTTTCAAAAAATGTTTTTTCTATCGAAAAATGTCAAATTTGATCATTTTTGGCTAATTTATACTAAGTCCAGTCATAAAGGACCTCTATGAATACATTTTGACTTACTTGGATCTAAATTTCAATGATTTGTATAGTCATGACTCTCATGTTGAAAAATCGAAAATTTTCAAAAAATGTTTTTTCTATCGAAAAATGTCAAATTTGATCATTTTTGGCTAATTTATACTTAGTCCAGTCATAAAGTACCTATATGAATACATTTTGACTTACTTGGATCAAAATTTCAATGATTTGTATAGTCATGACTCTCATGTTGAAAAATCGAAAATTTTCAAAAAATGTTTTTTCTATCGAAAAATGTCAAATTTGATCATTTTTGGCTTATTTATACTTAGTCGATTCATAAAGGACCTCTTTGTATACATTTTGACTTACTTGGATCAAAATTGCAATGATTTGTATAGTCATGACTCTCTTGTTGAAAAATCGCAAATTTTCAAAAAATGTTTTTTCAATCGAAAAATCTCAAATTTGATCATTTTTGGCTTATTTATACTTAGGCCAGTGATAAGGGACCTTTATGTATACATTTTAACTTACTTGGATCAAAATTTCAATGATTTGTATAGTCATGACATTCTAGTTGTAAAATCGGAAATTTTCAAAAAATGTTTTTTCTATCGAAAAATGTCAAATTTGATCATTTTTGGCTTATTTATTCTTAGTCCAGTCATTAGGGATCTCTATGTATACATTTTGACTTACTTGTATCAAAATTTCAATGATTTGTATAGTCATGACTCTCATGTTGAAAAATCGAAAATTTTCAAAAAATGTTTTTTCTATCGAAAAATGTCAAATTTGATCATTTTTGGCTTATTTATACTTAGTCCAGTCATAAAGGACCTTTATGTATACATTTTGACTTCCTTGGATCAAAATTTCAATGATTTGTATACTCATGACTCCCATGTTGAAAAATCGAAGATTTTCAAAAAATGTCTTTTCTATCGAAAAATGTCAAATTTGATCATTTTTGGCTTATTTATACTTAGTCAAGTCATAAAGGACCTCTATGTATACATTATGACTTACTTGGATAAAAATTTCAATGATATGTATAGTCATGACTCTCATGTTGAAAATTCGAAAATTTTCAAAATATGTTTTTTCTATCGAAAAATGTCAAATTTGATCATTTTTAGCTTGTTTATACTTAGTCCAGTCATAAAGTACCTGTTTGTATACATTTTGACTTACTTGGATCTAAATTTCAATGATTTGTATAGTCATGACTCTCATAATGAAAAATCGAAAATTTTCAAAAAATGTTTTTTCTATCGAAAAATGTCAAATTTGATCATTTTTGGCTTATTTATACTTAGTCCAGTCATAAAGGACCTCTATGTATACATTTTGACTTACTTGGATCAAAATTTCAATGATTTGTATAGCCATGACTCTCTTGTTGAAAAATCGAAAATTTTCAAAAAATGTTTTTCTATCGAAAAATCTCAAATTTGATCATTTTTGGCTTATTTATACTTAGTTCAGTGATAAGGGACCTTTATGTATACATTTTAACTTACTTGGATCAAAATTTCAATGATTTGTATAGTCATGACATTCTAGTTGTAAAATCGGAAATTTTCAAAATATGTTTTTTCTATCGAAAAATGTCAAATTTGATCATTTCTGGCTTATTTATACTTAGTCCAGTCAAAAAGGACCTCTATGTATACATTTTGACTTACTTGGATCAAATTTTCAATGATTTTATAGTCATGACATTCTAGTTGTAAAATCGGAAATTTTCAAAAAATGTTTTTTCTATCTAAAAATGTCAAATTTGATCATTTTTGGCTTATTTATACTTAGTCCAGTCATAAGAGACCTCTATGTATACATTTTGACTTACTTGTATCAAAATTTCAATGATTTGTATAGTCATGACTCTCATGTTGAAAAATCGAAATTTTTCAAAAAATGTTTTTTCTATCGAAAAATGTCAAATTTGATCATTTTTGGCTTATTTATACTTAGTCCAGTCATAAACGACCTCTATGTATACATTTTGACTTACTTGGATCAAAATTTCAATGATTTGTATAGTCATGACTCTCATGTTAAAAATTCGAAAATTTTCAAAATATGTTTTTTCTATCGAAAAATGTCAAATTTGATCATTTTTGGCTTGTTTATACTTAGTCCAGTCATAAAGTACCTCTTTGTATACATTTTGACTTACTTGGATCAAAATTTCAATGATTTGTTTAGTCATGACTCTCTTGTTGAAAAATCGCAAATTTTCAAAAAATGTTTTTTCTATCGAAAAATGTCAAATTTGATCATTTTTGGCTTATTTATACTTAGTCCAGTCATAAAGGTCCTCTTTGTATACATTTTGACTTACTTGGATCAAAATTTCAATGATTTGTATAGTCATGACTCTCATAATGAAAAATCGAAAATTTTCAAAATATGTTTATTCTATCGAAAAATGTCAAATTTGATCATTTTTGGCGTATTTATACTTAGTGCAGTCATAAAGGACCTCTATGTATACATTTTGACTTACTTGGATCTAAATTTATATAATTTGTATAGTCATGACTCTCATGTTGAAAAATCGAAAATTTTCAAGAATTGTTTTTTTCTATCGAAAAATGTCAAATTTGATCATTTTTGGGTTATTTATACTTAGTCCAGTCATAAAGTACCTATATGAATACATTTTGACTTACTTGGATCAAAATTTCAATGATTTGTATAGTCATGACTCTCATGTTGAAAAATCGAAAATTTTCAAAAAATGTTTTTTCTATCGAAAAATGTCAAATTTGATCATTTTTGGCTTATTTATACTTAGTCCAGTCATAAAGTACCTATATGAATACATTTTGACTTCCTTGGATCAAAATTTCAATGATTTGTATACTCATGACTCCCATGTTGAAAAATCGAAGATTTTCAAAAAATGTCTTTTCTATCGAAAAATGTCAAATTTGATCATTTTTGGCTTATTTATACTTAGTCAAGTCATAAAGGACCTCTATGTATACATTATGACTTACTTGGATCCAAATTTTAATGATATGTATAGTCATGACTTTCATGTTGAAAATTCGAAAATTTTCAAAATATGTTTTTTCTATCGAAAAATGTCAAATTTGATCATTTTTAGCTTGTTTATACTTAGTCCAGTCATAAAGTACCTCTTTGTATACATTTTGACTTACTTGGATCAAAATTTCAATGATTTGTTTAGTCATGACTCTCTTGTTGAAAAATCGAAAATTTTCAAAAAATGTTTTTTCGATCGAAAAATGTCAAATTTGATAATTTTTGGCTTATTTATACTTAGTCCAGTCATAAAGGACCTCTTTGTATACATTTTGACTTACTTGGATCTAAATTTCAATGATTTGTATAGTCATGACTCTACTAATGAAAAATCGAAAATTTTCAAAAAATGTTTTTTCTATCGAAAAATGTCAAATTTTATCATTTTTGGGTTATTTATACTTAGTCCAGTCATAAAGCACCTCTATGTATACATTTTGACTTACTTGGATCAAAATTTCAATGATTTGTATAGTCATGACATTCTAGTTGTAAAATCGGAAATTTTCAAAAAATGTTTTTTCTATCGAAAAATGTCAAATTTGATCATTTTTGGCTTATTTATACTTAGTCCAGTCATAAAGTACCTATATGAATACATTTTGACTTACTTGGATCAAAATTTCAATGATTTGTATAGTCATGACTCTCATGTTGAAAAATCGAAAATTTTCAAAAAATGTTTTTTCTATCGAAAAATGTCAAATTTGATCATTTTTGGCTTATTTATACTTTGTCCAGTCATTAAGGACCTCTATGTAAAAATTTTGACTTTCTTGGATCAAAATTTGAATGATTTGTATAGTCATGACTCTCATGTTGAAAAATCGAAAATTTTCAAAAAATGTTTTTTCTATCGAAAAATGTCAAATTTGATCATTTTTGGCTTATTTATACTTAGTCCAGTCATAAAGCACCTCTATGTATACATTTTGACTTACTTGGATCAAAATTTCAATGATTTGTATAGTCATGACTAAAATGTTGAAAAAGCGAAAATTTAAAAAAAAAATTTTTTTCTATCGAAAAATGTCAAATTTGATCATTTTTGGCTTATTTATATTTAGTCCAGTCAAAACCGACCTCTATGTATACATTTTGACTTACTTGGATCAAAATTTTAATGATTTGTATAGTCATGACTCTCATGTTGAAAAATCGAAAGTTTTCAAAAAATGTTTTTTCTATCGAAAAATGTCAAATTTGATCATTTTTGGCTTATTTATACTTAGTCCAGTCATAAAGGACATCTATGTATACATTTTGACTTCCTTGGATCAAAATTTCAATGATTTGTATACTCATGATTCCCATGTTGAAAAATCGAAAATTTTCAAAAAATGTTTTTTCTATCGAAAAATGTCAAATTTGATCATTTTTGGCTTATTTATACTTGGTCAAGTCATAAAGGACCTCTATGTATACATTATAACTTACTTGGATCAAAATTTCAATGAATTGTATAGTCATGACTCTCATGTTGAAAATTCGAAAATTTTCAAAATATGTTTTTTCTATCGAAAAATGTCAAATTTGATCATTTCTGGCTTGTTTACACTTAGTCCAGTCGTAAAGTACCTCTTTGTATACATTTTGACTTACTTGGATCAAAATTTCAATGATTTGTTTAGTCATGACTCTCTTGTTGAAAAATCGCAAATTTTCAAAAAATGTTTTTTCTATCAAAAAATGTCAAATTTGATCATTTTTGGCTTATTTATACTTAGTCCAGTCATAAAGGACCTCTTTGTATACATTTTGACTTATTGGGATCAAAATTTCAATGATTTGTATAGTCATGACTCTCATAATGAAAAATCGAAAATTTTCAAAAAATGTTTTTTCTATCGAAAAATGTCAAATTTGATCATTTTTGGCTTATTTATACTTAGTCCAGTCATAAAGGACCTCTATGTATACATTTTGACTTCCTTGGATCAAAATTTCAATGATTTATATACTAATGACTCCCATGTTGAAAAATCGAAAATTTTCAAAAAATGTCTTTTCTATCGAAAAATGTCAAATTTGATCATTTTTGGCTTATTTATACTTAGTCAAGTCATAAAGGACCTCTATGTATACATTATGACTTACTTGGATCCAAATTTCAATGATATGTATAGTCATGACTCATATGTTGAAAATTCGAAAATTTTCAAAATATGTTTTTTCTATCGAAAAATGTCAAATTTGATCATTTTTAGCTTGTTTATACTTAGTCCAGTCATAAAGGACGTCTATGTATACATTTTGACTTACTTGGATCAAAATTTCAATGATTTGTATAGTCATGACTCTCTTGTTGAAAAATCGAAAATTTTCAAAAAATGTTTTTTCTATCGAAAAATGTCAAATTTGATCATTTTTGGCTTATTTATACTTAGTCCAGTCATAAAGGACCTCCATGTATACATTATGACTTACTTGGATCAAAATTTCAATGATTTGTATAGTCATGACTCGCATGTTGAAAATTCGAAAATTTTCAAAATATGTTTTTTCTATCGAAAAATGTCAAATTTGATCATTTTTGGCTTATTTATACTTAGTCCAGTCATAAAGGACCTCTATGTATACATTTTGACTTCCTTGGATCAAAATTTCAATGATTTATATACTAATGACTCCCATGTTGAAAAATCGAAAATTTTCAAAAAATGTCTTTTCTATCGAAAAATGTCAAATTTGATCATTTTTGGCTTATTTATACTTAGTCAAGTCATAAAGGACCTCTATGTATACATTATGACTTACTTGGATCCAAATTTCAATGATATGTATAGTCATGACTCATATGTTGAAAATTCGAAAATTTTCAAAATATGTTTTTTCTATCGAAAAATGTCAAATTTGATCATTTTTAGCTTGTTTATACTTAGTCCAGTCATAAAGGACGTCTTTGTATACATTTTGACTTACTTGGATCAAAATTTCAATGATTTGTATAGTCATGACTCTCTTGTTGAAAAATCGAAAATTTTCAAAAAATGTTTTTTCTATCGCAAATGTCAAATTTGATCATTTTTGGCTTATTTATACTTAGTCCAGTCATAAAGGACCTCCATGTATACATTATGACTTACTTGGATCAAAATTTCAATGATTTGTATAGTCATGACTCGCATGTTGAAAATTCGAAAATTTTCAAAATATGTTTTTTCTATCGAAAAATGTCAAATTTGATCATTTTTGGCTTATTTATACTTAGTCCAGTCATAAAGGACCTCTTTGTATACATTTTGACTTATTGGGATCAAAATTTCAATGATTTGTATAGTCATGACTCTCATAATGAAAAATCGAAAATTTTCAAAAAATGTTTTTTCTATCGAAAAATGTCAAATTTGATCATTTTTGGCTTATTTATACTTAGTCCAGTCATAAAGGACCTCTATGTATACATTTTGACTTACTTGGATCTAAATTTCAATGATTTGTATAGTCATGACTCTCATGTTGAAAAATCGAAAATTTTCAAAAATTGTTTTTTCTATCGAAAAATGTCAAATTTGATCATTTTTGGCTTATTTATACTTAGTCCAGTCATAAAGGACCTCTTTGTATACATTTTGACTTATTGGGATCAAAATTTCAATGATTTGTATAGTCATGACTCTCATAATGAAAAATCGAAAATTTTCAAAAAATGTTTTTTCTATCGAAAAATGTCAAATTTGATCATTTTTGGCTTATTTATACTTAGTCCAGTCATAAAGGACCTCTATGTATACATTTTGACTTACTTGGATCTAAATTTCAATGATTTGTATAGTCATGACTCTCATGTTGAAAAATCGAAAATTTTCAAAAATTGTTTTTTCTATCGAAAAATGTCAAATTTGATCATTTTTGGGTTATTTATACTTAGTCCAGTCATAAAGCACCTCTATGTATACATTTTGACTTACTTGGATCAAAATTTCAATGATTTGTATAGTCATGACTCTCATGTTGAAAAATCGAAAATTTTCAAAAAATGTTTTTTCTATCGAAAAATGTCAAATTTGATCATTTTTGGCTTATTTATACTTAGTCCAGTCATAACCGACCTCTATGTATACATTTTGACTTACTTGGATCAAAATTTCAATGATTTGTATAGTCATGACTCTCATGTTGAAAAATCGAAAATTTTCAAAAAATGTTTTTTCTATCGAAAAATGTCAAATTTGATCATTTTTGGCTTAATTATACTAAGTCCAGTCAAAAATGAACTCTATTTATTCATTTTGACTAACTTGAATCGAAATTTTATTGATTTGTATAGTCATGACTCTCACGTTGAAAAATCGAAAATTTTCAAAAAATGTTTTTTCTATCGAAAAATGTCAAAATTGATCATTTTTGGCTTATTTATACTTAATCGATTCATAAAGGACCTCTTTGTATACATTTTGACTTACTTGGATCAAAATTTCAATGATTTGTATAGTCATGACTCTCTTGTTGAAAAATCGAAAATTATCAAAAAATGTTTTTTCAATCGAAAAATCTCAAATTTGATCATTTTTGGCTTATTTATACTTAGTCCAGTGATAACGGACCTTTATGTATACATTTTAACTTAGTTGGATCAAAATTTCAATGATTTGTATAGTCATGACATTCTGGTTGTAAAATCGGAAATTTTCAAAAAATGTTTTTTCTATCGAAAAATGTCAAATTTGATCATTTTTGGCTTATTTATACTTAGTCCAGTCATAAAGGACCTCTATGTATACATTTTGACTTACTTGGATCAAATTTTGAATGATTTGTATAGTCATGACATTCTAGTTGTAAAATCGGAAATTTTCAAAAAATGTTTTTTCTATCTAAAAATGTCAAATTTGATCATTTTTGGCTTATTTATACTTAGTCCAGTCATTAGGGACCTCTATGTATACATTTTGACTTACTTGTATCAAAATTTCAATGATTTGTATAGTCATGACTCTCATGTTGAAAAATCGAAAATTTTCAAAAAATGTTTTTTCTATCGAAAAATGTCAAATTTGATCATTTTTGGCTTATTTATACTTAGTCCAGTCATAAAGGACCTCTATGTATACATTTTGACTTCCTTGGATCAAAATTTTTAATGATTTATATACTAATGACTCCCATGTTGAAAAATCGAAAATTTTCAAAAAATGTCTTTTCTATCGAAAAATGTCAAATTTGATCATTTTTGGCTTATTTATACTTAGTCAAGTCATAAAGGACCTCTATGTATACATTATGACTTACTTGGATCAAAATTTCAATGATTTGTATAGTCATGACTCTCTTGTTGAAAAATCGAAAATTTTCAAAAAATATTTTTTCTATCGAAAAATGTCAAATTTGATCATTTTTGGCTTATTTATACTTAGTCCAGTCATAAAGGACCTCCATGTATACATTATGACTTACTTGGATCAAAATTTCAATGATTTGTATAGTCATGACTCGCATGTTGAAAATTCGAAAATTTTCAAAATATGTTTTTTCTATCGAAAAATGTCAAATTTGATCATTTTTGGCTTATTTATACTTAGTCCAGTCACAAAAGACCTCTCTCTATACACTTTGACTTACTTGGATAAAAATTTCAATGATTTGTATAATAATGACATTCTAGTTGTAAAATCGGAAATTTTCAAAAAATGTTTTTTCTATCGAAAACTGTCAAATTTGATCATTTTTGGCTTATTTATACTTAGTCCAGTCATAAAGGAGCTCTATGTATACATTTTGACTTACCTGTTTCAAAATTTCAATGATTTGTATAGTCATGACTATAATGTTGAAAAATCGAAAATTTTCAAAAAATGTTTTTTCTATCGAAAAATGTCAAATTTGATCATTTTTGGCTTTTTTATACTTAGTCCAGTCATAAACGACCTCTATGTAGTATACATTTTGACTTACTTGGATCAAAATTTCAATGATTTGTATAGTCATGACTCTCATGTTGAAAAATCGAAAAGTTTCTAAAAATGTTTTTTCTATCGAAAAATGTCAAATTTGATCATTTTTGGCTTATTTATACTTTGTCCAGTCATAAAGGACCTCTATGTAAAAATTTTGACTTTCTTGGATCAAAATTTCAATGATTTGTATAGTCATGTATCTCATGTTGAAAAATCGAAAATTTTCAAAAAATGTTTTTTCTATCGAAAAATGTCAAATTTGATCATTTTTGGCTTATTTATTCTCAGTTCAGTCATAAAGGACCCCTCTGTATACATTTTGACTTACTTGGATCTAAATTTCAATGATTTGTATAGTCATGACTCTCATGTTAAAAAATCGAAAATTTTCAAAAATTGTTTTTTCTATCGAAAAATGTCAACTTTGATCATTTTTGAGTTATTTATACTTAGTCCAGTCATAAAGGACCTCTTTGTATACATTTTGACTTACTTGGAAGAAAATTTCAATGATTTGTTTAGTCATGACTCTCTTGTTGAGAAATCGCAAATTTTCAAAAAATGTTTTTTCTATCGAAAAATGTCAAATTTGATCATTTTTGGCTTATTTCTACTTAGTCCAGTCACAAACGACCTCTATGTATACATTTTGACTTACCTGGTTCAAAATTTCAATGATTTGTATAGTCATGACTATAATGTTGAAAAATCGAAAATTTTCAAAAAATGTTTTTTCTATCGAAAAATGTCAAATTTGATCATTTTTGGCTTTTTTATACTTAGTCCAGTCATAAACGACCTCTATGTAGTATACATTTTGACTTACTTGGATCAAAATTTCAATGATTTGTATAGTCATGACTCTCATGTTGAAAAATCGAAAATTTTCTAAAAATGTTTTTTCTATCGAAAAATGTCAAATTTGATCATTTTTGGCTTATTTATACTTTGTCCAGTCATAAAGGACCTCTATGTAAAAATTTTGACTTTCTTGGATCAAAATTTCAATGATTTGTATAGTCATGTATCTAATGTTGAAAAATCGAAAATTTTCAAAAAATGTTTTTTCTATCGAAAAATGTCAAATTTGATCATTTTTGGCTTATTTATTCTCAGTTCAGTCATAAAGGACCCCTCTGTATACATTTTGACTTACTTGGATCTAAATTTCAATGATTTGTATAGTCATGACTCTCATGTTGAAAAATCGAAAATTTTCAAAAAATGTTTTTTCTATCGAAAAATGTCAAATTTGATCATTTTTGGCTTATTTATACTCAGTCGAGTCATAAAGGCCCTCTTTGTATACATTTTGACTTACTTAGATTAAAATTTCAATGATTTGTATAGTCATGACTCTCTTTTTGAAAAATCGAAAATTTTCAAAAAATGTTTTTTCTATCGAAAAATCTCAAATTTGATCATTTTTGGCTTATTTATACTTAGTCCAGTGATAAGGGACCTCTATGCATACATTTTAACTTACTTGGGACAAAATTTCAATGATTTGTATAGTCATGACATTCTAGTTGTAAAATCGGAAATTTTCAAAAAATGTTTTTTCTATCTAAAAATGTCAAATTTGATCATTTTTGGCTTATTTATACTTAGTCCAGTCATAATGGACCTCTATGTAAACATTTTGACTTACTTGTATCAAAATTTCAATGATTTGTATAGTCATGACTCTCATGTTGAAAAATCGAAAATTTTCAAAAAATGTATTTTCCATCGAAAAATGTCAAATTTGATCATTTTTGGCTTATTTATACTTAGTCCAGTCATAACCGACCTTAATGTATACATTTTGACTTACTTGGATCAAAATTTCAATGATTTGTATAGTCATGACTCTCATGTTGAAAAATCGAAAATTTTCAAAAAATGTTTTTTCCATCGAAAAATGTCAAATTTGATCATTTTTGGCATATTTATACTTAGTCCAGTCATAAAGGACCTCTTTGTATACATTTTGACTTACTTAGATAAAAATTTCAATGATTTGTTTAGTCATGACTCTCTTGTTGAAAAATCGAAAATTTTCAAAAAATGTTTTTCCATCGAAAAATGTCAAATTTGATCATTTTTGGCTTATTTCTACTAAGTCCAGTCACGAACGACCTCTATGTATACATTTTGACTTACTTGTATCAAAATTTCAATGATTTGTATAGTCATGACTCTCATGTTGAAAAATCGAAAATTTTCAAAAAATGTTTTTTCTATTGAAAAATGTCAAATTTGATCATTTTTGGCTTATTTATACTTAGTGCAGTCATAAAGGACCTTTTTGTATACATTTTGACTTACTTGGATCAAAATTTCAATGATTTGTATAGTCATGACATTCTAGTTGTAAAATCGGAATTTTTCAAAAAATGTTTTTTCTATCGAAAAATGTCAAATTTGATTATTTTTGGCTTATTTATACTTAGTCCAATCATAAAGGACCTCTATGTATACATTTTGACTTACTTGGATCAAAATTTCAATGATTTGTATAGTCATGACATTCTAGTTGTAAAATCGGAAATTTTCAAAAAATGTTTTTTCTATCTAAAAATGTCAAATTTGATCATTTTTGGCTTATTTATACTTAGTCCAGTCATAAAGGCCCTCTATGTATACATTTTGATTTACTTGTATCAAAATTTCAATGATTTGTATAGTCATGACTCTCATGTTGAAAAATCGAAAATTTTCAAAAAATGTTTTTTCTATCGAAAAAAGTCAAATTTGATCATTTTTGGCTTATTTATACTTAGTCCAGTCATAACCGACCTCTATGTATTCATTTTGACTTACTTGGATCAAAATTTCAATGATTTGTTTAGTCATGACTCTCTTGTTGAAAAATCGAAAATTTTCAAAAAATGTTTTTTCTATCGAAAAATGTCAAATTTGATCATTTTTGGCTTATTTCTAATAAGTCCAGTCACAAACGACCTCTATGTATACATTTTGACTTACTTGTATCAATATTTCAATGATTTGTATAGTCATGACTCTCTTTTTGAAAAATCGAAAATTTTCAAAAAATGTTTTTTCTATCGAAAAATCTCAAATTTGATCATTTTTGGCTTATTTATACTTAGTCCAGTGATAAGGGACCTCTATGCATACATTTTAACTTACTTGGGACAAAATTTCAATGATTTGTATAGTCATGACATTCTAGTTGTAAAATCGGAAATTTTCAAAAAATGTTTTTTCTATCTAAAAATGTCAAATTTGATCATTTTTGGCTTATTTATACTTAGTCCAGTCATAAAGGACCTCTATGTATACATTTTGACTTACTTGTATCAAAATTTCAATGATTTGTATAGTCATGACTCTCATGTTGAAAAATCGAAAATTTTCAAAAAATGTATTTTCCATCGAAAAATGTCAAATTTGATCATTTTTTGCTTATTTATACTTAGTCCAGTCATAACCGACCTTAATGTATACATTTTGACTTACTTGGATCAAAATTTCAATGATTTGTATAGTCATGACTCTCATGTTGAAAAATCGAAAATTTTCAAAAAATGTTTTATCCATCGAAAAATGTCAAATTTGATCATTTTTGGCATATTTATACTTAGTCCAGTCATAAAGGACCTCTTTGTATACATTTTGACTTACTTAGATCAAAATTTCAATGATTTGTTTAGTCATGACTCTCTTGTTGAAAAATCGAAAATTTTCAAAAAAAGTTTTTCCATCGAAAAATGTCAAATTTGATCATTTTTGGCTTATTTCTACTAAGTCCAGTCACGAACGACCTCTATGTATACATTTTGACTTACTTGTATCAAAATTTCAATGATTTGTATAGTCATGACTCTCATGTTGAAAAATCGAAAATTTTCAAAAATTGTTTTTTCTATCGAAAAAAGTCAAATTTGATCATTTTTGGCTTATTTATACTTAGTCCAGTCATAACCGACCTCTATGTATACATTTTGACTTACTTGGATCAAAATTTCAATGATTTGTATAGTCATGACATTCTAGTTGTAAAATCGGAAATTTTCAAAAAATGTTTTTTCTATCGAAAAATGTCAAATTTGATTATTTTTGGCTTATTTATACTTAGTCCAATCATAAAGGACCTCTATGTATACATTTTGACTTACTTGGATCAAAATTTCAATGATTTGTTTAGTCATGACTCTCTTGTTGAAAAATTGAAAATTTTCAAAAAATGTTTTTTCTATCGAAAAATGTCAAATTTGATCATTTTTGGCTTATTTCTAATAAGTCCAGTCACAAACGACCTCTATGTATACATTTTGACTTACTTGTATCAAAATTTCAATGATTTGTATAGTCATGACTCTAATGTTGAAAAATCGAAAATTTTCAAAAAATGTTTTTTCTATCGAAAAATGTCAAATTTGATCATTTTTGGCTTATTTATACTTAGCGCAGTCATAAAGGACCTTTATGTATACATTTTGACTTACTTGGATCAAAATTTCAATGATTTGTATAGTCATGACATTCTAGTTGTAAAATCGGAAATTTTCAAAAAATGTTTTTTCTATCGAAAAATGTCAAATTTGATTATTTTTGGCTTATTTATACTTAGTCCAATCATAAAGGACCTCTTTGTATACATTTTGACTTACTTAGATCAAAATTTCAATGATTTGTTTAGTCATGACTCTCTTGTTGAAAAATTGAAAATTTTCAAAAAATGTTTTTTCTATCGAAAAATGTCAAATTTGATCATTTTTGGCTTATTTCTAATAAGTCCAGTCACAAACGACCTCTATGTATACATTTTGACTTACTTGGATCAAAATTTCAATGATTTGTATAGTCATGACATTCTAGTTGTAAAATCGGAAATTTTCAAAAAATGTTTTTTCTATCGAAAAATGTCAAATTTGATTATTTTTGGCTTATTTATACTTAGTCCAATCATAAAGGACCTCTATGCATACATTTTGACTTACTTGGATCAAAATTTCAATGATTTGTTTAGTCATGACTCTCTTGTTGAAAAATTGAAAATTTTCAAAAAATGTTTTTTCTATCGAAAAATGTCAAATTTGATCATTTTTGGCTTATTTCTAATAAGTCCAGTCACAAACGACCTCTATGTATACATTTTGACTTACTTGTATCAAAATTTCAATGATTTGTATAGTCATGACTCTAATGTTGAAAAATCGAAAATTTTCAAAAAATGTTTTTTCTATCGAAAAATGTCAAATTTGATCATTTTTGGCTTATTTATACTTAGCGCAGTCATAAAGGACCTTTATGTATACATTTTGACTTACTTGGATCAAAATTTCAATGATTTGTATAGTCATGACATTCTAGTAGTAAAATCGGAAATTTTCAAAAAATGTTTTTTCTATCGAAAAATGTCAAATTTGATTATTTTTGGCTTATTTATACTTAGTCCAATCATAAAGGACCTCTTTGTATACATTTTGACTTACTAAGATCAAAATTTCAATGATTTGTTTAGTCATGACTCTCTTGTTGAAAAATCGAAAATTTTCAAAAAATGTTTTTTCTATCGAAAAATGTCAAATTTGATTCATTTGTATAGTCATGACTCTCATGTTGAAAAATCGAAAATTTTCAAAAAATGTTTTTTCTATCGAAAAATGTCAAATTTGATCATTTTTGGCTTATTTATACTTAGTGCAGTCATAAAGGACCTTTATGTATACATTTTTACTTACTTGGATCAAAAGTTCAATGATTTGTATAGTCATGACATTCTAGTTGTAAAATCGGAATTTTTCAAAAAATGTTTTTTCTATCGAAAAATGTCAAATTTGATTATTTTTGGCTTATTTATACTTAGTCCAATCAAAAAGGACCTCTATGTATACATTTTGACTTACTTGGATCAAAATTTCAATGATTTGTATAGTCATGACATTCTAGTTGTAAAATCGGAAATTTTCAAAAAATGTTTTTTCTATCTAAAAATGTCAAATTTGATCATTTTTGGCTTATTTATACTTAGTCCAGTCATTAAGGACCTCTATGTATACATTTTGACTTACTTGTATCAAAATTTCAATGATTTGTATAGTCGTGACTCTCATGTTGAAAAATCGAAAATTTTCAAAAATTGTTTTTTCTATTGAAAAAAGTCAAATTTGAGCATTTTTGGCTTATTTATACTTAGTCCAGTCATAACCGACCTCTATGTATACATTTTGACTTACTTGGATCAAAATTTCAATGATTTGTATAGTCATGACATTCTAGTTGTAAAATCGGAAATTTTCAAAAAATGTTTTTTCTATCGAAAAATGTCAAATTTGATTATTTTTGGCTTATTTATACTTAGTCCAATCATAAAGGACCTCTATGTATACATTTTGACTTACTTGGATCAAAATTTCAATGATTTGTTTAGTCATGACTCTCTTGTTGAAAAATCGAAAATTTTCAAAAAATGTTTTTTCTATCGAAAAATGTCAAATTTGATCATTTTTGGCTTATTTCTACTAAGTCCAGTCACAAACGACCTCTATGTATACATTTTGACTTACTTGAATCAAAATTTCAATGATTTGTATAGTCATGACTCTCATGTTGAAAAATCGAAAATTTTCAAAAAGTGTTTTTTCTATCGAAAAATATCCAGTCATAAAGGACCTCTTTGTATACATTTTGACTTACTTGGAACAAAATTTCAATGATTTGTTTAGTCATGACTCTCTTGTTGAAAAATCGCAAATTTTCAAAAAATGTTTTTTCTATCGAAAAATGTCAAATTTGATCATTTTTGGCTTATTTCTACTTAGTCCAGTCACAAACGACCTCTTTGTATACATTTTGACTTACTTGGATCAAAATTTCAATGATTTGTATAGTCATGACTCTCATGTTGAAAAATCGAAAATTTTCAAAAAATGGTTTTCTATCGAAAAATGTCAAATTTGATCATTTTTGGCTTTTTTATACTAAGTCCAGTCATAACCGACCTCTATGTATACATTTTGACTTACTTGGATCAAAATTTCAATGATTTGTATAGTCATGACTCTCATGTTGAAAAATCGAAAATTTTCAAAAAATTTTTTTTTCTATCGAAAAATGTCAAATTTGATCATTTTTGGCTTATTTATACTCAGTCGAGTCATAAAGGCCCTCAATGTATACATTTTGACTTACTTGTATCAAAATTTTAATGATTTGTATAGTCATGACTCTCTTTTTGAAAAATCGAAAATTTTCAAAAAATGTTTTTCCATCGAAAAATGTCAAATTTGATCATTTTTGGCTTATTTCTACTAAGTCCAGTCACGAACGACCTCTATGTATACATTTTGACTTACTTGTATCAAAATTTCAATGATTTGTATAGTCATGACTCTCATGTTGAAAAATCGAAAATTTTCAAAAAATGTTTTTTCTATCGAAAAATGTCAAATTTGATCATTTTTGGCTTATTTATACTTAGTCCAGTCATAACCGACCTCTATGTATACATTTTGACTTACTTGGATCAAAATTTCAATGATTTGTATAGTCATGACATTCTAGTTGTAAAATCGGAATTTTTCAAAAAATGTTTTTTCTATCTAAAAATCTCAAATTTGATCATTTTTGGCTTATTTATACTTAGTCCAGTCATAAAGGACCTCTATGTATACATTTTGACTTACTTGTATCAAAATTTCAATGATTTGTATAGTCATGACTCTCATGTTGAAAAATCGAAAATTTTCAAAAAATGTTTTTTCTATCTAAAAATGTCAAATTTGATCATTTTTGGCTTATTTATACTTAGTCCAGTCATAAAGGACCTCTTTGTATACATTTTGACTTACTTGGAACAAAATTTCAATGATTTATTTAGTCATGACTCTCTTGTTGAAAAATCGCAAATTTTCAAAAAATGTTTTTTCTATCGAAAAATGTCAAATTTGATTATTTTTGGCTTATTTATACTTAGTCCAATCATAAAGGACCTCTATGTATACATTTTGACTTACTTGGATCAAAATTTCAATGATTTGTATAGTCATGACTCTCATGTTGAAAAATCGAAAATTTTCAAAAAATGTTTTTTCTATCGAAAAATGTCAAATTTGATCATTTTTGGCTTATTTATACTTAGTGCAGTCATAAAGGACCTTTATGTATACATTTTGACTTACTTGGATCAAAATTTCAATGATTTGTATAGTCATGACATTCTAGTTGTAAAATCGGAATTTTTCAAAAAATGTTTTTTCTATCGAAAAATCTCAAATTTGATCATTTTTGGCTTATTTATACTAAGTCCAGTGATAAGGGACCTCTTTGCATACATTTTAACTTACTTGGGACAAAATTTCAATGATTTGTATAGTCATGACATTCTAGTTGTAAAATCGGAAATTTTCAAAAAATGTTTTTTCTATCTAAAAATGTCAAATTTGATCATTTTTGGCTTATTTATACTTAGTCCAGTCATAAAGGACCTCTATGTATACATTTTGACTTACTTGTATCAAAATTTCAATGATTTGTATAGTCATGACTCTCATGTTGAAAAATCGAAAATTTTCAAAAAATGTATTTTCCATCGAAAAATGTCAAATTTGATCATTTTTGGCTTATTTATACTTAGTCCAGTCATAACTGACCTCAATGTATACATTTTGACTTACTTGTATCAAAATTTCAATGATTTGTATAGTCATGACTCTCATGTTGAAAAATCGAAAATTTTCAAAAAATGTTTTTTCTATCGAAAAATGTCAAATTTGATCATTTTCGGCTTATTTCTACTTAGTCCAGTCACAAACGACCTCTATGTATACATTTTGACTTACTTGGATCAAAATTTCAATGATTTGTATAGTCATGACTCTCATGTTGAAAAATCGAAAATTTTCAAAAAATGGTTTTCTATCGAAAAATGTCAAATTTGATCATTTTTGGCTTTTTTATACTAAGTCCAGTCATAACCGACCTCTATGTATACATTTTGACTTACTTGGATCAAAACTTCAATGATTTGTATAGTCATGACTCTCATGTTGAAAAATCGAAAATTTTCAAAAAAATTTTTTTTCTATCGAAAAATGTCAAATTTGATCATTTTTGGCTTATTTATACTCAGTCGAGTCATAAAGGCCCTCTATGTATACATTTTGACTTACTTAGATTAAAATTTCAATGATTTGTATAGTCATGACTCTCTTTTTGAAAAATCGAAAATTTTCAAAAAATGTTTTTCCATCGAAAAATGTCAAATTTGATCATTTTTGGCTTATTTCTACTAAGTCCAGTCACGAACGACCTCTATGTATACATTTTGACTTACTTGTATCAAAATTTCAATGATTTGTATAGTCATGACTCTCATGTTGAAAAATCGAAAATTTTCAAAAAATGTTTTTTCTATCGAAAAATGTCAAATTTGATCATTTTTGGCTTATTTATACTTAGTGCAGTCATAAAGGACCTTTATGTATACATTTTGACTTACTTGGATCAAAATTTCAATGATTTGTATAGTCATGACATTCTAGTTGTAAAATCGGAATTTTTCAAAAAATGTTTTTTCTATCGAAAAATCTCAAATTTGATCATTTTTGGCTTATTTATACTAAGTCCAGTGATAAGGGACCTCTTTGCATACATTTTAACTTACTTGGGACAAAATTTCAATGATTTGTATAGTCGTGACATTCTAGTTGTAAAATCGGAAATTTTCAAAAAATGTTTTTTCTATCTAAAAATGTCAAATTTGATCATTTTTGGCTTATTTATACTTAGTCCAGTCATAAAGGACCTCTATGTATACATTATGACTTACTTGTATCAAAATTTCAATGATTTGTATAGTCATGACTCTCATGTTGAAAAATCGAAAATTTTCAAAAAATGTTTTTTCTATCGAAAAATGTCAAATTTGATCATTTTTGGCTAATTTATACTTAGTGCAGTCATAAAGGACCTTTATGTATACATTTTGACTTACTTGGATCAAAATTTCAATGATTTGTATAGTCATGACATTCTAGTTGTAAAATCGGAATTTTTCAAAAAATGTTTTCTCTATCGAAAAATGTCAAATTTGATTATTTTTGGCTTATTTATACTTTGTCCAATCATAAAGGACCTCTATGTATACATTTTGACTTACTTGGATCAAAATTTCAATGATTTGTATAGTCATGACATTCTAGTTGTAAAATCGGAAATTTTCAAAAAATGTTTTTTCTATCTAAAAATGTCAAATTTGATCATTTTTGGCTTATTTATACTTAGTCCAGTCATAAAGGCCCTCTATATATACATTTTGATTTACTTGTATCAAAATTTCAATGATTTGTATAGTCATGACTCTCATGTTGAAAAATCGAAAATTTTCAAAAATTGTTTTTTCTATCGTAAAAAGTCAAATTTGATCATTTTTGGCTTATTTATACTTAGTCCAGTCATAACCGACCTCTATGTATACATTTTGACTTACTTGTATCAAAATTTCAATTATTTGGATAGTCATGACTCTAATGTTGAAAAATCGAAAATTTTCAAAAAATGTTTTTTCTATCGAAAAATGTCAAATTTGATCATTTTTGGCATATTTATACTTAGTGCAGTCATAAAGGACCTTTATGTATACATTTTGACTTACTTGGATCAAAATTTCAATGATTTGTATAGTCATGACATTCTAGTTGTAAAATCGGAAATTTTCAAAAAATGTTTTTTCTATCGAAAAATGTCAAATTTGATTATTTTTGGCTTATTTATACTTAGTCCAATCATAAAGGACCTCTTTGTATACATTTTGACTTACTTAGATCAAAATTTCAATGATTTGTTTAGTCATGACTCTCTTGTTGAAAAATCGAAAATTTTCAAAAATGTTTTTTCTATCGAAAAATGTCAAATTTGATCATTTTTGGCTTATTTCTACTAAGTCCAGTCACGAACGACCTCTATGTATACATTTTGACTTACTTGTATCAAAATTTCAATGATTTGTATGGTCATGACTCTCATGTTGAAAAATCGAAAATTTTCAAAAAATGTTTTTTCTATCGAAAAATGTCAAATTTGATCATTTTTGGCTTATTTATACTTAGTGCAGTCATAAAGGACCTTTATGTATACATTTTGACTTACTTGGATCAAAATTTCAATGATTTGTATAGTCATGACATTCTAGTTGTAAAATCGGAAATTTTCAAAAAATGTTTTTTCTATCTAAAAATGTCAAATTTGATCATTTTTGGCTTATTTATACTTAGTCCAGTCATAAAGGACCTCTATGTATACATTTTGACCTACTTGTATCAAAATTTCAATGATTTGTATAGTCATGACTCTCATGTTGAAAAATCGAAAATTTTCAAAAAATGTTTTTTCTATCGAAAAATGTCAAATTTGATCATTTTTGGCTTATTTATACTTAGTGCAGTCATAAAGGACCTTTATGTATACATTTTGACTTACTTGGATCAAAAGTTCAATGATTTGTATAGTCATGACATTCTAGTTGTAAAATCGGAATTTTTCAAAAAATGTTTTTTCTATCGAAAAATGTCAAATTTGATTATTTTTGGCTTATTTATACTTAGTCCAATCATAAAGGACCTCTATGTATACATTTTGACTTACTTGGATCAAAATTTCAATGATTTGTATAGTCATGACTCTCATGTTGAAAAATCGAAAATTTTCAAAAATTGTTTTTTCTATCGAAAAAAGTCAAATTTGATCATTTTTGGCTTATTTATACTTAGTCCAGTCATAACCGACCTCTATGTATACATTTTGACTTACTTGGATCAAAATTTCAATGATTTGTTTAGTCATGACTCTCTTGTTGAAAAATCGAAAATTTTCAAAAAATGTTTTTTCTATCGAAAAATGTCAAATTTGATCATTTTTGGCTTATTTCTAATAAGTCCAGTCACAAACGACCTCTATGTATACATTTTGACTTACTTGTATCAAAATGTCAATGATTTGTATAGTCATGACTCTAATGTTGAAAAATCGAAAATTTTCAAAAAATGTTTTTTCTATCGAAAAATGTCAAATTTGATCATTTTTGGCTTATTTATACTTAGTGCAGTCATAAAGGACCTTTATGTATACATTTTGACTTACTTGGATCAATATTTCAATGATTTGTATAGTCATGACATTCTAGTTGTAAAATCGGAAATTTTCAAAAAATGTTTTTTCTATCGAAAAATGTCAAATTTGATTATTTTTGGCTTATTTATACTTAGTCCAATCATAAAGGACTTCTATGTATACATTTTGACTTACTTGTATCAAAATTTCAATGATTTGTATAGTCATGACTCTCTTGTTGAAAAATCGAAAATTTTCAAAAAATGTTTTTTCTATCGAAAAATGTCAAATTTGATCATTTTTGGCTTATTTCTACTAAGCCCAGTCACAAACGACCTCTATGTATACATTTTGACTTACTTGAATCAAAATTTCAATGATTTGTATAGTCATGACTCTCATGTTGAAAAATCGAAAATTTTCAAAAAATGTTTTTTCTATCGAAAAATGTCAAATTTGATCATTTTTGGCTTATTTATACTTAGTGCAGTCATAAAGGACCTTTATGAATACATTTTGACTTACTTGGATCAAAATTTCAATGATTTGTATAGTCATGACATTCTAGTTGTAAAATCGGAATTTTTCAAAAAATGTTTTTTCTATCGAAAAATGTCAAATTTGATTATTTTTGGCTTATTTATACTTAGTCCAATCATAAAGGACCTCTATGTATACATTTTGACTTACTTGGATCAAAATTTCAATGATTTGTATAGTCATGACATTCTAGTTGTAAAATCGGAAATTTTCAAAAAATGTTTTTTCTATCTAAAAATGTCAAATTTGATCATTTTTGGCTTATTTATACTTAGTCCAGTCATAAAGGATCTCTTAGTATACATTTTGACTTACTTGAATCAAAATTTCAATGATTTGTATAGTCATGACTCTCACTTTGAAAAATCCAAAATTTTCAAAAAATGTTTTTTCTATCGAAAAATGTCAAATTTGATCATTTTTGGCTTATTTATACTTAGTCCAGTCATAACCGACCTCAATGTATACATTTTGACTTACTTGGATCAAAATTTCAATGATTTGTATAGTCATGACTCTCATGTTGAAAATTCGAAAATTTGCAAAATATGTTTTTTCTATCGAAAAATGTCAAATTTGATCATTTTTGGCTTGTTTATACTTAGTCCATTCATAAAGTACCTCTTTGTATACATTTTGACTTACTTGTATCAAAATTTCAATGATTTGTATAGTCATGACTCTCTTGTTGAAAAATCGAAAATTTTCAAAAAATGTTTTTTCTATCGAAAAATGTCAAATTTGATCATTTTTGGCTTATTTCTACTAAGCCCAGTCACAAACGACCTCTATGTATACATTTTGACTTACTTGAATCAAAATTTCAATGATTTGTATAGTCATGACTCTCATGTTGAAAAATCGAAAATTTTCAAAAAATGTTTTTTCTATCGAAAAATGTCAAATTTGATCATTTTTGGCTTATTTATACTTAGTGCAGTCATAAAGGACCTTTATGAATACATTTTGACTTACTTGGATCAAAATTTCAATGATTTGTATAGTCATGACATTCTAGTTGTAAAATCGGAATTTTTCAAAAAATGTTTTTTCTATCGAAAAATGTCAAATTTGATTATTTTTGGCTTATTTATACTTAGTCCAATCATAAAGGACCTCTATGTATACATTTTGACTTACTTGGATCAAAATTTCAATGATTTGTATAGTCATGACATTCTAGTTGTAAAATCGGAAATTTTCAAAAAATGTTTTTTCTATCGAAAAATGTCAAATTTGATCATTTTTGGCTTATTTATACTTAGTCCAGTCATAACCGACCTCAATGTATACATTTTGACTTACTTGGATCAAAATTTCAATGATTTGTATAGTCATGACTCTCATGTTGAAAATTCGAAAATTTGCAAAATATGTTTTTTCTATCGAAAAATGTCAAATTTGATCATTTTTGGCTTGTTTATACTTAGTCCATTCATAAAGTACCTCTTTGTATACATTTTGACTTACTTGTATCAAAATTTCAATGATTTGTATAGTCATGACTCTCTTGTTGAAAAATCGAAAATTTTCAAAAAATGTTTTTTCTATCGAAAAATGTCAAATTTGATCATTTTTGGCTTATTTCTACTAAGCCCAGTCACAAACGACCTCTATGTATACATTTTGACTTACTTGGATCAAAATTTCAATGATTTGTATAGTCATGACATTCTAGTTGTAAAATCGGAAATTTTCAAAAAATGTTTTTTCTATCGAAAAATGTCAAATTTGATCATTTTTGGCTTATTTATACTTAGTCCAGTCATAACCGACCTCAATGTATACATTTTGACTTACTTGGATCAAAATTTCAATGATTTGTATAGTCATGACTCTCATGTTGAAAATTCGAAAATTTGCAAAATATGTTTTTTCTATCGAAAAATGTCAAATTTGATCATTTTTGGCTTGTTTATACTTAGTCCAGTCATAAAGTACCTCTTTGTATACATTTTGACTTACTTGGATCAAAATTTCAATGATTTGTTTAGTCATGACTCTCTTGTTGAAAAATCGAAAATTTTCAAAAAATGTTTTTTCTATCGAAAAATGTCAAATTTGATAATTTTTGGCTTATTTCTACCTAGTCCAGTCATAAAAGACCTCTATGTATACATTTTGACTTACTTGGATCAAAATTTCAATGACTTGTATAGTCATGACATTCTAGTTGTAAAATCGGAAATTTTCAAAAAATGTTTTTTTCTATCGAAAAATGTCAAATTTGATCATTTTTGGCTTATTTATACTTAGTCCAGTCATAAAGGACCTCTATGTATACATTTTGACTTACTTGGATCAGAATTTCAATAGATTTGTATAGTCATGACATTCTAGTTGTAAAATCGGGAATTTTCAAAAAATGTGTTTTCTTTCGAAAAATGTCAAATTTGATCATTTTTGGCTTTTTTATACTTAGTCCAGTCATAAAGGACCTCTAATTATACATTTTGACTTACTTGGATCAAAATTTCAATGATTTGTATAGTCATGACTCTCATGTTGAAAAATCGAAAAATGTTTTTTCTATCGAAAAATGTCAAATTTGATCACTTTTGGCTTTTTTATACTTAGTCCAGTCAATAAGGACCTCTAAGTATACATTTTGACTTACTTGGATCAAAATTTCAATGATTTGTATAGTCATGACTCTCATGTTGAAAAATCGAAAATTTTCAAAAAATGTTTTTCCTATCGAAAAATGTCAAATTTGATCATTTTTGGCTTATTTCTACTTAGTCCAGTCATAGAAGACCTCTTTGTATACATTTTGACTTACTTGGATCAAAATTTCAATGATTTGTATAGTCATGACATTCTAGTTGTAAAATCGGAATTTTTCAAAAAATGTTTTTTCTATCGAAAAATGTCAAATTTGATTATTTTTGGCTTATTTATACTTAGTCCAATCATAAAGGACCTCTATGTATACATTTTGACTTACTTGGATCAAAATTTCAATGATTTGTATAGTCATGACATTCTAGTTGTAAAATCGGAAATTTTCAAAAAATGTTTTTTCTATCTAAAAATGTCAAATTTGATCATTTTTGGCTTATTTATACTTAGTCCAGTCATAACCGACCTCAATGTATACATTTTGACTTACTTGGATCAAAATTTCAATGATTTGTATAGTCATGAACTCTCATGTTGAAAATTCGAAAATTTGCAAAATATGTTTTTTCTATCGAAAAATGTCAAATTTGATCATTTTTGGCTTGTTTATACTTAGTCCAGTCATAAAGTACCTCTTTGTATACATTTTGACTTACTTGGATCAAAATTTCAATGACTTGTATAGTCATGACATTCTAGTTGTAAAATCGGAAATTTTCAAAAAATGTTTTTTCTATCGAAAAATGTCAAATTTGATCATTTTTGGCTTATTTATACTTAGTCCAGTCATAACCGACCTCAATGTATACATTTTGACTTACTTGGATCAAAATTTCAATGATTTGTATAGTCATGACTCTCATGTTGAAAAAATCGAAAATTTTCAAAAAATGGTTTTCTATCGAAAAATGTCAAATTTGATCATTTTTGGCTTTTTTATACTTAGTCCAGTCATAAAGGACCTCTATGTATACATTTTGACTTACTTGGATCAAAATTTCAATGACTTGTATAGTCATGACATTCTAGTTGTAAAATCGGAAATTTTCAAAAAATGTTTTTTTCTATCGAAAAATGTCAAATTTGATCATTTTTGGCTTATTTATACTTAGTCCAGTCATAAAGGACCTCTATGTATAAATTTTGACTTACTTGGATCAAAATTTCAATGATTTGTATAGTCATGACATTATAGTTGTAAAATCGGAAATATTCAAAAAATGTTTTTTCTATCGAAAAATGTCAAATTTGACCATTTTTGGCTTATTTATACTTAGTCCAGTCATAAAGGACCTCAATGTATACATTTTGACTTACTTGGATCAAAATTTCAATGATGTGTATAGTCATGACTTTCTAGTTGTAAAATCGGAAATATTCAAAAAATGTTTTTTCTATCGAAAAATGTCAAATTTGACCATTTTTGGCTTATTTATACTTAGTCCAGTCATAAAGGACCTCTATGTATACATTTTGACTTACTTAGATCAAAATTTCAATGAAATGTATAGTCATGACTCTCATGTTGAAAAATCGAAAATTTTCAAAAAATGGTTTTCTATCGAAAAATGTCAAATTTGATCATTTTTGGCTTTTTTATACTTAGTCCAGTCATAAAGGACCTCTATGTATACATTTTGACTTACTTGGATCAAAATTTCAATGACTTGTATAGTCATGACATTCTAGTTGTAAAATCGGAAATTTTCAAAAAATGTTTTTTCTAACGAAAAATGTCAAATTTGATCATTTTTGGCTTATTTATACTTAGTCCAGTCATAAAGGACCTCTATGTATAAATTTTGACTTACTTGGATCAAAATTTCAATAGATTTGTATAGTCATAACATTCTAGTATTAAAATCGGAAATTTTCAAAAAATGTGTTTTCTTTCGAAAAATGTCAAATTTGATCATTTTTGGCTTTTTTATACTTAGTCCAGTCATAAAGGACCTCTAATTATACATTTTGACTTACTTGGATCAAAATTTCAATGATTTGTATAGTCATGACTCTCATGTTGAAAAATCGAAAATTTTCAAAAAATGTTTTTTCTATCGAAAAATGTCAAATTTGATCACTTTTGGCTTTTTTATACTTAGTCCAGTCATTAAGGACCTCTAAGTATACATTTTGACTTACTTGGATCAAAATTTCAATGATTTGTATAGTCATGACTCTCATGTTGAAAAATCGAAAATTTTCAAAAAATGTTTTTTGCTATCGAAAAATGTCAAATTTGATCATTTTGGGCCTATTTCTACTTAGTCCAGTCATTAAAGACCTCTATGTATACATTTTGACTTACTTGCATCAAAATTTCAATAATTTGTATAGTCATGACATTCTAGTTGTAAAATCGGAAATATTCAAAAAATGTTTTTTCTATCGAAAAATGTCAAATTTGACCATTTTTGGCTTATTTATACTTAGTCCAGTCATAAAGGACCTCTTTGTATACATTTTGACTTACTTGGATCAAAATTTCAATGAAATATTCAAAAAATGTTTTTTCTATCGAAAAATGTCAAATTTGACCATTTTTGGCTTATTTATAATTAGTCCAGTCATAAACGACCTCTATGTATACATTTTGACTTACTTGGATCAAAATTTCCATGATTTGTATAGTCATGACTCTCATGTTGAAAAATCGAAAATTTTCAAAAAATGTTCTTTCTATCGAAAAATGTCAAATTTGATCACTTTTGGCTTTTTTATACTTAGTCCAGTCATAAAGGACCTCTAAGTATACATTTTGACTTACTTGGATCAAAATTTCAATGATTTGTATAGTCATGACTCTCATGTTGAAAAATCGAAAATTTTCAAAAAATGTTTTTTCTATCGAAAAATGTCAAATTTGATCATTTTTGGCTTATTTATACTTAGTCCAGTCATAAAGGACCTCTATAAATACATTTTGACTTACTTGGATCAAAATTTCAATGATTTGTATAGTCATGACTCTTCTGTTGAAAAATCGGAAATTTTCAAAAAATGTTTTTTCTATCGAAAAATGTCAAATTTGATCATTTTTGGCTTATTTATACTTAGTCCAGTCATAAAGGACCTCTATGTATACATTTCGACTTACTTGGATCAAATTTTCAATGGATTTGTATAGTCATGACATTCTAGTTGTAAAATCGGAAATTTTCAAAAAATGTTTTTTCTTTCGAAAAATGACAAATTTGATCATTTTTAGCTTTTTTATACTTAGTCCAGTCATAAAGGACCTCTAATTATACATTTTGACTTCCTTGGATCAAAATTTCAATGATTTGTATAGTCATGACTCTTCTGTTGAAAAATCGGAAATTTTCAAAAAATGTTTTTTCTATCGAAAAATGTCAAATTTGATCATTTTTGGCTTATTTATACTAAGTCCAGTCATAAAGGACCTCTTTGTATACATTTTGACTTACTTTTATCAAAATTTCAATAATTTGTATAGTCATGACATTCTAGTTGTAAAATCGGAAATTTTCAAAAAATGTTTTTTTCTATCGAAAAATGTCAAATATGATCATTCTTGGCTTATTTATACTTAGTCCAGTCATAAAGGACCTCTATGTATACATTTTGACTCACTTGGATCAAAATTTCAATGATTTGTATAGTCATGACATTCTAGTTGTAAAATCGGAAATTTTCAAAAAATGTTTTTTGTATCGAAAAATGTAATATTTGATCATTTTTGGCTTATTTATGCTTAGTCCAGTCATAAAGGACCTCTGCGTATACATTTTGACTTACTTGGATCAAAATTTCAATGATTTGTATAGTCATGACTCTCATGTTGAAAAATCGAAAATTTTCAAAAAATGTTTTATCTATCGAAAAATGTCAAATTTGATCATTTTTGGCTTATTTATACTTAGACCAGTCAGTAAGGACCTCTATTTATACATTTTGACTTACTTGGATCAAAATTTCAATGATTTGTATAGTCAGAACTCTCCTGTTGAAAAATCGAAAATTTTCAAAAAATGTTTTTTCTATCGAAAAATGTCAAATTTGATCATTTTTGGCTTATTTATACTTAGTCCAGTCATAAGCGACCTCTAAGTATACATTTTGACTTACTTGGATCAAAATTTCAATGATTTGTATAGTCATGACTCTCATGTTGAAAAATCGAAAATTTTCAAAAAATGTTTTTTCTATCGAAAAAAGTCAAATTTGATCATTTTTGGCTTATTTATACTTAGTCCAGTCATAAAGGACCTCTATAAATACATTTTGACTTACTTGGATCAAAATTTCAATGATTTGTATAGTCATGACTCTCATGTTGTAAAATCGGTAATTTTCAAAAAATGTTTTTTCCTTCGAAAAATGTCAAATATGATCATTTTTGGCTTATTTATACTTAGTCCAGTCATAAAGGACCTCTATGTATACATTTCGACTTACTTGGATCAAATTTTCAATGGATTTGTATAGTCATGACATTCTAGTTGTAAAATCGGAAATTTTCAAAAAATGTTTTTTCTTTCGAAAAATGACAAATTTGATCATTTTTAGCTTTTTTATACTTAGTCCAGTCATAAAGGACCTCTAATTATACATTTTGACTTCCTTGGATCAAAATTTCAATGATTTGTATAGTCATGACTCTCATGTTGAAAAATCGAAAATTGTCAAAAAATGTTTTTTCTATCGAAAAATGTCAAATTTGATCATTTTTGGCTCATTTATACTTAGTCCAGTCATGAAGGACCTCTATAAATATATTTTGACTTACTTGGATCAAAATTTCAATGATTTGTATAGTCATGGATCTCATGTTGAAAAATCGGAAATTTTCAAAAAATGTTTTTTCTATCGAAAAATATCAAATTTGATCATTTTTGCCGTATTTATACTTAGTCCAGTCATAAAGGACCTCTCTGTATACATTTTGACTTACTTGGATCAAAATTTCAATGATTTGTATAGTCATGACTCTCATGTTGAAAAATCGAAAATTTTCAAAAAATGTTTATCTATCGAAAATGTAAAATTTGATCATATTTGGCTTATTTATACTAAGTCCAGTCATAAAGGACCTCTTTGTATACATTTTGACTTACTTTTATCAAAATTTCAATAATTTGTATAGTCATGACATTCTAGTTGTAAAATCGGAAATTTTCAAAAAATGTTTTTTTCTATCGAAAAATGTCAAATATGATCATTCTTGGCTTATTTATACTTAGTCCAGTCATAAAGGACCTCTATGTATACATTTTGACTCACTTGGATCAAAATTTCAATGATTTTTATAGTCATGACATTCTAGTTGTAAAATCGGAAATTTTCAAAAAATGTTTTTTGTATCGAAAAATGTAATATTTGATCATTTTTGGCTTATTTATGCTTAGTCCAGTCATAAAGGACCTCTGCGTATACATTTTGACTTACTTGGATCAAAATTTCAATGATTTGTATAGTCATGACTCTCATGTTGAAAAATCGAAAATTTTCAAAAAATGTTTTATCTATCGAAAAATGTCAAATTTGATCATTTTTGGCTTATTTATACTTAGACCAGTCAGTAAGGACCTCTATTTATACATTTTGACTTACTTGGATCAAAATTTCAATGATTTGTATAGTCAGAACTCTCCTGTTGAAAAATCGAAAATTTTCAAAAAATGTTTTTTCTATCGAAAAATGTCAAATTTGATCATTTTTGGCTTATTTATACTTAGTCCAGTCATAAACGACCTCTAAGTATACATTTTGACTTACTTGGATCAAAATTTCAATGATTTGTATAGTCATGACTCTCATGTTGAAAAATCGAAAATTTTCAAAAAATGTTTTTTCTATCGAAAAAAGTCAAATTTGATCATTTTTGGCTTATTTATACTTAGTCCAGTCATAAAGGACCTCTATAAATACATTTTGACTTACTTGGATCAAAATTTCAATGATTTGTATAGTCATGACTCTCATGTTGTAAAATCGGTAATTTTCAAAAAATGTTTTTTCCTTCGAAAAATGTCAAATATGATCATTTTTGGCTTATTTATACTTAGTCCAGTCATAAAGGACCTCTATGTATACATTTTGACTTACTTCTGTCAAAATTTCAATGATTTGTATAGTCATGACTCTCATGTTGAAAAATCGAAAATTTTCAAAAAATGTTTTTTCTATCGAAAAATGTCAAATTTGATCATTTTTGGGTTATTTATACTTAGTCCAGTCATAAAGGACCTCTATAAATACATTTTGACTTACTTGGATCAAAATTTCAATGATTTGTATAGTCATGACTCTCATGTTGAAAAATCGAAAATTTTCAAAAAATGTTTTTTCTATCGAAAAATGTCAAATTTGATCATTTTTGGCTTATTTATACTTAGTCCAGTCATGAAGGACCTCTATAAATATATTTTGACTTACTTGGATCAAAATTTCAATGATTTGTATAGTCATGGATCTCATGTTGAAAAATCGGAAATTTTCAAAAAATGTTTTTTCTATCGAAAAATATCAAATTTGATCATTTTTGCCGTATTTATACTTAGTCCAGTCATAAAGGACCTCTCTGTATACATTTTGACTTACTTGGATCAAAATTTCAATGATTTGTATAGTCATGACTCTCATGTTGAAAAATCGAAAATTTTCAAAAAATGTTTATCTATCGAAAATGTAAAATTTGATCATATTTGGCTTATTTATACTTAGTCCAGTCATAAAGGACCTCTTTGTATACATTTTGACTTACTTTTATCAAAATTTCAATAATTTGTATAGTCATGACATTCTAGTTGTAAAATCGGAAATTTTCAAAAAATGTTTTTTTCTATCGAAAAATGTCAAATTTGATCATTCTTGGCTTATTTATACTTAGTCCAGTCATAAAGGACCTCTATGTATACATTTTGACTCACTTGGATCAAAATTTTAATGATTTGTATAGTCATGACATTCTAGTTGTAAAATCGGAAATTTTCAAAAAATGTTTTTTGTATCGAAAAATGTAATATTTGATCATTTTTGGCTTATTTATGCTTAGTCCAGTCATATTGGACCTCTGCGTATACATTTTGACTTACTTGGATCAAAATTTCAATGATTTGTATAGTCATGACTCTCATGTTGAAAAATCGAAAATTTTCAAAAAATATTTTATCTATCGAAAAATGTCAAATTTGATCATTTTTGGCTTATTTATACTTAGACCAGTCATTAAGGACCTCTATGTATACATTTTGACTTACTTGGATCAAAATTTCAATGATTTGTATAGTCAGAACTCTCATGTTGAAAAATCGAAAATTTTCAAAAAATGTTTTTTCTTTCGAAAAATTTCAAATTTGATCATTTTTGGCTTATTTATACTTAGTCCAGTCATAAGCGACCTCTATGTATACATTTTGACTTACTTGGATCAAAATTTCAATGATTTGTATAGTCATGACTCTCATGTTGAAAAATCGAAAATTTGCAAAAAATGTTTTTTCTATCGAAAAATGTCAAATTTGATCATTTTTGGGTTATTTATGCTTGGTCCAGTCATAAAGGACCTCTATGTATACATTTTGACTTACTTGGATCAAAACTTCGATGATTTGTATAGTCATGACTCTCATGTTGAAAAATCGAAAATTTTCAAAAAATGTTTTTTCTATCGAAAAATGTCAAATTTGATCATTTTTGGCTTATTTATACTTAGTCCAGTCATAAAGGACCTCTATAAATATATTTTGACTTACTTGGATCAAAATTTCAATGATTTGTATAGTCATGACTCTCATGTTGTAAATTCGGTAATTTTCAAAAAATGTTTTTTCTATCGAAAAATGTCAAATATGATCATTTTTGGCTTATTTATACTTAGTCCAGTCATAAAGGACCTCTATGTATACAATTTGACTTACTTGGATCAAAATTTCAATGATTTGTATAGTCATGACTCTCATGTTGAAAAATCGAAAATTTTCAAAAAATGTTTTTTCTATCGAAAATGTCAAATTTGATCATTTTTGGGTTATTTATACTTAGTCCAGTCATAAAGGACCTCTATGTATACATTTTGCCTTACTTGGATCAAAATTTCCATAATTTGTATAGTCATGACATTCTAGTTGTAAAATCGAAGATTTTCAAAAAATGTTTTTTTCTATCGAAAAATGTCAAATTTGATCATTCTTGGCTTATTTATACTTAGTCAAGTCATAAAGGACCTCTATGTATACATTTTTACTCACTTGGATCAAAATTTCAATGATTTGTATAGTCATGACATTCTAGTTGTAAAATCGGAAATTTTCAAAAAATGTTTTTTGTATCGAAAAATGTAATATTTGATCATTTTTGGCTTATTTATGCTTAGTCCAGTCATAAAGGACCTCTGCGTATACATTTTGACTTACTTTGATCAAAATTTCAATGATTTGTATAGTCATGACTCTCATGTTGAAAAATCGAAAATTTTCAAAGAATGTTTTATCTATCGAAAAATGTCAAATTTGATCATTTTTGGCTTATTTATACTTAGTCCAGTCATAAAGGACCTCTATGTATACATTTTGACATACTTGGATCAAAATTTCAATGATTTGTATAGTCAGAACTCTCCTGTTGAAAAATCGAAAATTTTCAAAAAATGTTTTTTCTATCGAAAAATGTCAAATTTGATCATTTTTGGCTTATTTATACTTGGTCCAGTCATAAGCGACCTCTAAGTATACATTTTGACTTACTTGGATCAAAATTTCAATGATTTGTATAGTCATGACTCTCATGTTGAAAAATCGGTAATTTTCAAAAAATGTTTTTTCTATCGAAAAATGTCAAATTTGATCATTTTTGGCTTATTTATACTTAGTCCAGTCATAAAGGACCTCTATAAATACATTTTGACTTACTTGGATCAAAATTTCAATGATTTGTATAGTCATGACTCTCATGTTGAAAAATCGAAAATTGTCAAAAAATGTTTTTTCTATCGAAAAATGTCAAATTTGATCATTTTTGGCTCATTTATACTTAGTCCAGTCATGAAGGACCTCTATAAATATATTTTGACTTACTTGGATCAAAATTTCAATGATTTGTATAGTCATGGATCTCATGTTGAAAAATCGGAAATTTTCAAAAAATGTTTTTTCTATCGAAAAATATCAAATTTGATCATTTTTGCCGTATTTATACTTAGTCCAGTCATAAAGGACCTCTCTGTATACATTTTGACTTACTTGGATCAAAATTTCAATGATTTGTATAGTCATGACTCTCATGTTGAAAAATCGAAAATTTTCAAAAAATGTTTATCTATCGAAAATGTAAAATTTGATCATATTTGGCTTATTTATACTAAGTCCAGTCATAAAGGACCTCTTTGTATACATTTTGACTTACTTTTATCAAAATTTCAATAATTTGTATAGTCATGACATTCTAGTTGTAAAATCGGAAATTTTCAAAAAATGTTTTTTTCTATCGAAAAATGTCAAATATGATCATTCTTGGCTTATTTATACTTAGTCCAGTCATAAAGGACCTCTATGTATACATTTTGACTCACTTGGATCAAAATTTCAATGATTTGTATAGTCATGACATTCTAGTTGTAAAATCGGAAATTTTCAAAAAATGTTTTTTGTATCGAAAAATGTAATATTTGATCATTTTTGGCTTATTTATGCTTAGTCCAGTCATAAAGGACCTCTGCGTATACATTTTGACTTACTTGGATCAAAATTTCAATGATTTGTATAGTCATGACTCTCATGTTGAAAAATCGAAAATTTTCAAAAAATGTTTTTTCTATCGAAAAATGTCAAATTTGATCATTTTTGGCTTATTTATACTTAGACCAGTCAGTAAGGACCTCTATTTATACATTTTGACTTACTTGGATCAAAATTTCAATGATTTGTATAGTCAGAACTCTCCTGTTGAAAAATCGAAAATTTTCAAAAAATGTTTTTTCTATCGAAAAATGTCAAATTTGATCATTTTTGGCTTATTTATACTTAGTCCAGTCATAAACGACCTCTAAGTATACATTTTGACTTACTTGGATCAAAATTTCAATGATTTGTATAGTCATGACTCTCATGTTGAAAAATCGAAAATTTTCAAAAAATGTTTTTTCTATCGAAAAAAGTCAAATTTGATCATTTTTGGCTTATTTATACTTAGTCCAGTCATAAAGGACCTCTATAAATACATTTTGACTTACTTGGATCAAAATTTCAATGATTTGTATAGTCATGACTCTCATGTTGTAAAATCGGTAATTTTCAAAAAATGTTTTTTCCTTCGAAAAATGTCAAATATGATCATTTTTGGCTTATTTATACTTAGTCCAGTCATAAAGGACCTCTATGTATACATTTTGACTTACTTCTGTCAAAATTTCAATGATTTGTATAGTCATGACTCTCATGTTGAAAAATCGAAAATTTTCAAAAAATGTTTTTTCTATCGAAAAATGTCAAATTTGATCATTTTTGGGTTATTTATACTTAGTCCAGTCATAAAGGACCTCTATAAATACATTTTGACTTACTTGGATCAAAATTTCAATGATTTGTATAGTCATGACTCTCATGTTGAAAAATCGAAAATTTTCAAAAAATGTTTTTTCTATCGAAAAATGTCAAATTTGATCATTTTTGGCTTATTTATACTTAGTCCAGTCATGAAGGACCTCTATAAATATATTTTGACTTACTTGGATCAAAATTTCAATGATTTGTATAGTCATGGATCTCATGTTGAAAAATCGGAAATTTTCAAAAAATGTTTTTTCTATCGAAAAATATCAAATTTGATCATTTTTGCCGTATTTATACTTAGTCCAGTCATAAAGGACCTCTCTGTATACATTTTGACTTACTTGGATCAAAATTTCAATGATTTGTATAGTCATGACTCTCATGTTGAAAAATCGAAAATTTTCAAAAAATGTTTATCTATCGAAAATGTAAAATTTGATCATATTTGGCTTATTTATACTTAGTCCAGTCATAAAGGACCTCTTTGTATACATTTTGACTTACTTTTATCAAAATTTCAATAATTTGTATAGTCATGACATTCTAGTTGTAAAATCGGAAATTTTCAAAAAATGTTTTTTTCTATCGAAAAATGTCAAATTTGATCATTCTTGGCTTATTTATACTTAGTCCAGTCATAAAGGACCTCTATGTATACATTTTGACTCACTTGGATCAAAATTTTAATGATTTGTATAGTCATGACATTCTAGTTGTAAAATCGGAAATTTTCAAAAAATGTTTTTTGTATCGAAAAATGTAATATTTGATCATTTTTGGCTTATTTATGCTTAGTCCAGTCATATTGGACCTCTGCGTATACATTTTGACTTACTTGGATCAAAATTTCAATGATTTGTATAGTCATGACTCTCATGTTGAAAAATCGAAAATTTTCAAAAAATATTTTATCTATCGAAAAATGTCAAATTTGATCATTTTTGGCTTGTTTATACTTAGACCAGTCATTAAGGACCTCTATGTATACATTTTGACTTACTTGGATCAAAATTTCAATGATTTGTATAGTCAGAACTCTCATGTTGAAAAATCGAAAATTTTCAAAAAATGTTTTTTCTTTCGAAAAATTTCAAATTTGATCATTTTTGGCTTATTTATACTTGGTCCAGTCATAAGCGACCTCTATGTATACATTTTGACTTACTTGGATCAAAATTTCAATGATTTGTATAGTCATGACTCTCATGTTGAAAAATCGAAAATTTGCAAAAAATGTTTTTTCTATCGAAAAATGTCAAATTTGATCATTTTTGGGTTATTTATGCTTGGTCCAGTCATAAAGGACCTCTATGTATACATTTTGACTTACTTGGATCAAAACTTCGATGATTTGTATAGTCATGACTCTCATGTTGAAAAATCGAAAATTTTCAAAAAATGTTTTTTCTATCGAAAAATGTCAAATTTGATCATTTTTGGCTTATTTATACTTAGTCCAGTCATAAAGGACCTCTATAAATATATTTTGACTTACTTGGATCAAAATTTCAATGATTTGTATAGTCATGACTCTCATGTTGTAAAATCGGTAATTTTCAAAAAATGTTTTTTCTATCGAAAAATGTCAAATATGATCATTTTTGGCTTATTTATACTTAGTCCAGTCATAAAGGTTCCTATGTATACAATTTGACTTACTTGGATCAAAATTTCAATGATTTGTATAGTCATGACTCTCATGTTGAAAAATCGAAAATTTTCAAAAAATGTTTTTTCTATCGAAAATGTCAAATTTGATCATTTTTGGGTTATTTATACTTAGTCCAGTCATAAAGGACCTCTATGTATACATTTTGCCTTACTTGGATCAAAATTTCCATAATTTGTATAGTCATGACATTCTAGTTGTAAAATCGAAGATTTTCAAAAAATGTTTTTTTCTATCGAAAAATGTCAAATTTGATCATTCTTGGCTTATTTATACTTAGTCAAGTCATAAAGGACCTCTATGTATACATTTTTACTCACTTGGATCAAAATTTCAATGATTTGTATAGTCATGACATTCTAGTTGTAAAATCGGAAATTTTCAAAAAATGTTTTTTGTATCGAAAAATGTAATATTTGATCATTTTTGGCTTATTTATGCTTAGTCCAGTCATAAAGGACCTCTGCGTATACATTTTGACTTACTTTGATCAAAATTTCAATGATTTGTATAGTCATGACTCTCATGTTGAAAAATCGAAAATTTTCAAAGAATGTTTTATCTATCGAAAAATGTCAAATTTGATCATTTTTGGCTTATTTATACTTAGTCCAGTCATAAAGGACCTCTATGTATACATTTTGACATACTTGGATCAAAATTTCAATGATTTGTATAGTCAGAACTCTCCTGTTGAAAAATCGAAAATTTTCAAAAAATGTTTTTTTCTATCGAAAAATGTCAAATTTGATCATTTTTGGCTTATTTATACTTGGTCCAGTCATAAGCGACCTCTAAGTATACATTTTGACTTACTTGGATCAAAATTTCAATGATTTGTATAGTCATGACTCTCATGTTGAAAAATCGGTAATTTTCAAAAAATGTTTTTTCTATCGAAAAATGTCAAATTTGATCATTTTTGGCTTATTTATACTTAGTCCAGTCATAAAGGACCTCTATAAATACATTTTGACTTACTTGGATCAAAATTTCAATGATTTGTATAGTCATGACTCTCATGTTGTAAAATCGGTAATTTTCAAAAAATGTTTTTTCTATCGAAAAATGTCAAATATGATCATTTTTGGCTTATTTATACTTAGTCCAGTCATAAAGGACCTCTATGTATACATTTTGACTTACTTCTGTCAAAATTTCAATGATTTGTATAGTCATGACTCTCATGTTGAAAAATCGAAAATTTTCAAAAAATGTTTTTTCTATCGAAAAATGTCAAATTTGATCATTTTTGGGTTATTTATACTTGGTCCAGTTATAAAGGACCTCTTTGTATACATTTTGACTTACTTGGATCAAAATTTCAATGATTTGTATAGTCATGACTCTCATGTTGAAAAATCGAAAATTTTCAAAAAATGTTTTTTCTATCGAAAATGTCAAATTTGATCATTTCTGGGTTATTTATGCTTAGTCCAGTCATAAAGGACCTCTATGTATACACTTTGCCTTACTTGGATCAAAATTTCAATGATTTGTATAGTCGTGACTCTCATGTTGAAAAATCGAAAATTTTCAAAAAATGTTATTTCTATCGAAAAATGTCAAATTTGATCATTTTTGGCTTATTTATACTTAGTCCAGTCATAAAGGACATCTATGTATACATTTTGACTTTCTTGGGTCAAAATTTCAATGATTTGTATAGTCATGACTCTCATGTTGAAAAATCGAAAATTTTCAAAAAATGTTTTTTCTATCGAAAAATGTCAAATTTGATCATTTTTGGGTTATTTATACTTGGTCCAGTTATAAAGGACCTCTATGTATACATTTTGACTTACTTGGATCAAAATTTCAATGATTTGTATAGTCATGACTCTCATGTTGAAAAATCGAAAATTTTCAAAAAATGTTTTTTCTATCGAAAATGTCAAATTTGATCATTTTTGGCTTATTTATACTTAGTCCAGTCATAAACGACCTCTATGTATACCTTTTGACTTACTTTAATCAAAATTTCAATGATTTGTATAGTCATGACGCTCATGTTGAAAAAACGAAAATTTTCAAAAAATGTTTTTTCTTTCGAAAAATGTCAAATTTGATCATTTTTGGCTTATTTATGCCTAGTCCAGACATAAAGGACCTCTATGTATACAATTTGACTTACTTGGATCAAAATTTCAATGATTTGTATAGTCATGACTATAATGTTGAAAAATCGAAAATTTTCTAAAAATGTTTTTTCTATCGAAAATGTCAAATTTGATCATTTTTGGGTTATTTATACTTAGTCCAGTCATAAAGGACCTCTATGTATACATTTTGCCTTACTTGGATCAAAATTTCAATGATTTGTATAGTCATGACTCTCAAGTTGAAAAATCGAAAATTTTCAAAAAATGTTTTTTCTATCGAAAAATGTCAAATATGATCATTTTTGGCTTATTTATACTTAGTCCAGTCATAACGGACATCTATGTATACATTTTGACTTACTTGGGTCAAAATTTCAATGATTTGTATAGTCAAGACTCTCATGTTGAAAAATCTAAAATTTTCAAAAAATGTTTTTTCTATCGAAAAATGTCAAATTTGATCATTTTTGGGTTATTTATACTTGGTCCAGTTATAAAGGACCTCTATGTATACATTTTGACTTACTTGGATCAAAATTTCAATGATTTGTATAGTCATGACTCTCATGTTGAAAAATCGAAAATTTTCAAAAAATGTTTTTTCTATCGAAAATGTCAAATTTGATTATTTTTGGGTTATTTATACTTAGTCCAGTCATAAAGGACCTCTATGTATACATTTTGCATTACTTGGATCAAAATTTCAATGATTTGTATAGTCATGGCTCTCATGTTGAAAAATCAAAAATTTTCAAAAAATGTTTTTTCTATCGAAAATGTCAAATTTGATTATTTTTGGCTTATTTATACTTAGTCCAGTCATAAACGACCTATATGTATACATTTTGACTTACTTTAATCAAAATTTCAATGATTTGTATAGACATAACTATAATGTTGAAAAATCGAAAATTTTCAAAAAATGTTTTTTCTATCGAAAAATGTCAAATTTGATCATTTTTGGCTTATTTATAGTTATTCCAGTCATAAACGACCTCTATGTACACATTTTGACTTACTTGGATTAAAATTTCAATGCTTTGTATAGTCATGACCATAATGTTGAAAAATCGAAAATTTTCAAGAAATGTTTTTTCTATCGAAAAATGTCAAATTTGGTCATTTTTGGCTTATTTATACTTAGTACAGTCATAAAGGACCTCTATGTATACATTTTGATTTACTTGGGTCAAAATTTTAATGATTTGTATAGTCATAACATTCTAGTTGTAAAATCGGAAATTTTCAAAAAATGTTTTTTCTATCGAAAAATTTCAAATTTGATCATTTTTGGCTTATTTATACTTAGTCCAGTCATAAAGGACCTCTATCTATACATTTTGACTTACTTGGATCAAAATTTCAATGATTTGTATAGTCATGACTCTCATGTTGAAAAATCGAAAATTTTCAAAAAATGTTTTTTCTATCGAAAAATGTCAAATTTGATCATTTTTGGCTTATTTATACTTAGTCCAGTCATAAAGGCCCTCTATAATTACATATTTACTTACTAGGATCAAAATTTCAATGATTTGTATAGTCATGACTCTCATGTTGAAAAATCGAAAATTTTCAAAAAATGTTTTTTCTATCGAAAAATGTCAAATTTGATGATTTTTGGGTTATTTATACTAAGTCCAGTCATAAAGGACCTCTATGAATACATTTTGACTTACTTGGATCAAAATTTCAATGATTTGTTTAGTCATGACTCTCAAGTTGAAAAATCGAAAATTTGCAAAAAATGTTTTTTCTATCGAAAAATGTCAAATTTGATCATTTTTGGCTTATTTATACTTAGTCCAGTCATAAGGGACCTCTATGTATACATTTTAACTTACTTGGATCAAAATTTCAATGATTTGTATAGTCATGACATTCTAGTTGTAAAATCGGAAATTTTCAAAAAATGTTTTTTCTATCGAAAAATGTCAAATTTGATCATTTTTGGCTTATTTATACTTAGTCCAGTCATAAAGGACCTACATGTATACATTTTGACTTACTTGGATCAAAATTTCAATGATTTGTAGAGTCATGACATTCTAGTTGAAAAATCGGAAATTTTCAAAAAATGTTTTTTCTATCGAAAAATGTCAAATTTGATCATTTTTGGCTTGTTTATACTTAGTCCAGTCATAAAGGGCCTCTTTGTATATATTTTGACTTACTTGGATCAAAATTTCAACGATTTGTTTAGTCATCACTCTCTTGTTGAAAAATCGAAAATTTTCAAAAAATGCTTTTTCTATCGAAAAATGTCAAATTTGATCATTTTTGGCTTATTTATAGTTATTCCAGTCATAAACGACCTCTATGTATACATTTTGACTTACTTGGATTAAAATTTCAATGCTTTGTATAGTCATGACCATAATGTTGAAAAATCGAAAATTTTCAAGAAATGTTTTTTCTATCGAAAAATGTCAAATTTGGTCATTTTTGGCTTATTTATACTTAGTACAGTCATAAAGGACCTCTATGTATACATTTTGAATTACTTGGATCAAAATTTCAATGATTTGTATAGTCATGACTATAATGTTGAAAAATCGAAAATTTTCAAAAAATGTTTTTCCTATCGAATAATGTCAAATTTGATCATTTTTGGCTTATTTATACTTAGTCCAGTCACAAAGGACCTCTATGTATACATTTTGATTTACTTGGGTCAAAATTTTAATGATTTGTATGGTCATGACATTCTAGTTGTAAAATCGGAAATTTTCCAAAAATGTTTTTTCTATCGAAAAATTTCAAATTTGATCATTTTTGGCTTATTTATACTTAGCCCAGTCATAAAGGACCTCTATCTATACATTTTGACTTACTTGGATCAAAATTTCAATGATTTGTATAGTCATGACTCTCATGTTGAAAAATCGAAAATTTTCAAAAAATGTTTTTTCTATCGAAAAATGTCAAATTTGATCATTTTTGGGTTATTTATACTTAGTCCAGTCATAAAGGCCCTCTATAATTACATATTTACTTACTAGGATCAAAATTTCAATGATTTGTATAGTCATGACTCTCATGTTGAAAAATCGAAAATTTTCAAAAAATGTTTTTTCTATCGAAAAATGTCAAATTTGATGATTTTTGGCTTATTTATACTAAGTCCAGTCATAAAGGACCTCTATGAATACATTTTGACTTACTTGGATCAAAATTTCAATGATTTGTTTAGTCATGACTCTCTTGTTGAAAAATCGAAAATTTTCAAAAAATGTTTTTTCTATCGAAAAATGTCAAATTTGATCATTTTTGGCTTATTTCTACTTAGTCCAATCACAAACGACCTCTATGTATACATTTTGACTTACTTGAATCAAAATTTCAATGATTTGTATAGTCATGACTCTCAAGTTGAAAAATCGAAAATTTGCAAAAAATGTTTTTTCTATCGAAAAATGTCAAATTTGATCATTTTTGGCTTATTTCTACTTAGTCCAGTCATAAAGTACCTATATGAATACATTTTGACTTACTTGGATCAAAATTTCAATGATTTGTATAGTCATGACTCTATTGTTGAAAAATCGAAAATTTGCAAAAAATGTTTTTTCTATCGAAAAATCTCAAATTTGATCATTTTTGGCTTATTTATACTTAGTCCAGTCATAAGGGACCTCTATGTATACATTTTAACTTACTTGGATCAAAATTTCAATGATTTGTATAGTCATGACATTCTAGTTGTAAAATCGGAAATTTTCAAAAAATGTTTTTTCTATCGAAAAATGTCAAATTTGATCATTTTTGACTTATTTATACTTAGTCCAGTCATAAAGGACCTCTATGTATACATTTTGACTTACTTGGATCAAAATTTCAATGATTTGTACAGTCATGACTCTCATGTTGAAAAATCGAAAATTTTCAAAAAATGTTTTTTCTATCGAAAAATGTCAAATTTGATCATTTTTGGCTTACTTAAACTAAGTCCAGTCATAAAGGACCTACATGTATACATTTTGACTTACTTGGATCAAAATTTCAATGATTTGTAGAGTCATGACATTCTAGTTGAAAAATCGGAAATTTTCAAAAAATGTTTTTTCTATCGAAAAATGTCAAATTTGATCATTTTTATATTATTTATACTTAGTCCAGTCATAAAGGACCTCTATGTATACATTTTGACTTACTTGGATCTAAATTTCAATGATTTGTATAGTCATGACATTCTAGTTGAAATATCGGATATTTTCAAAAAATGTTTTTTCTATCTAAAAATGTCAAATTTGATCATTTTTGGCTTATTTATACTTAGTAAAGTCATAAAGGACCTCTACGTATACATTTTGACTTCCTTGGATCAAAATTTCAATGATTTGTTTAGTCATGACTCACTTGTTGAAAAATCGAAAAATTTCAAAAAATTTTTTTTCTATCGAAAAATGTCAAATTTGATCATTTTTGGCTTATTTATACTTAGTCCAGTCATGATGGACCTCTATGTATACATTTTGACTTACTTGGATCAAAATTTCAATGATTTGTATAGTCATGACTCTCATGTTGAAAAATCGAAAATTTTCAAAAAACGTTTTTTTCTATCGAAAAATGTCAAATTTGATCATTTTTGGCTTATTTATACTTAGTCCAGTCATAAAGGACCTCTATGTATACATTTTGACTTACTTGGATCAAAATTTCAATGATTTGTATAGTCATGACTCTCATGTTGAAAAATCGAAAATTTTCAAAAATGTTTTTTCTATCGAAAAATGTCAAATTTGATCATTTTTGGCTTATTTATACTAAGCCCAGTCATAAAGGACCTCTATGTATACATTTTGACTTACTTAAATCAAAATTTCAATGATTTGTATAGTCGTGACATTCTAGTTGTAAAATCGGAAATTTTTAAAAAATGTTTTTTCTATCGAAAAATGTCAAATTTGATCATTTTTGGCTTTTTTATACTTAGTCCAGTCATTAAGGACCTCTAAGAATATATTTGACTTACTTGGATCAAAATTTCAATGATTTGTATAGTCAGGACTTTCATGTTGAAAAATCGAAAATTTTCAAAAAATGTTTTTTCTATCGAAAAATGTATAATTTGATCATTTTTGGCTTATTTATACTTAGTTCTGTCATAAAAGACCTCTATGTATACATTTGACTTACTTGGATCAAAATTTCAATGATTTTTATAGTCATGACTCTCATGTTGAAAAATCGAAAATTTTCAAAAAATGTTTTTTCTATCGAAAATGTCAAATTTGATCATATTTGACATAATTATACTTAGTCCAGTCAAAAAGGACCTCTATGTATACATTTTGACTTACTTGGATCAAAATTTCAATGATTTGTATAGTCATGACATTCTAGTTGTAAAATCGGAAATTTTCAAAAAATGTTTTTTCTATCGAAAAATGTCAAATTTGATCATTTTTGACTTATTTATACATTGTCCAGTCGTAAAGGACCTCTATTGATACATTTTGACTTACTTGGATCAAAATTTCAATGATTTGTATAGTCATGACTCTCATGTTGAAAAATCGAAAATTTTCAAAAAATTTTTTTCTTTCGAAAAATGTCAAATTTGATCATTTTTGGCTTATTTATACTTAGTCCAGTCATGATGGACCTCTATGTATACATTTTGACTTACTTGGATCAAAATTTCAATTATTTGTATAGTCATGACTCTCATGTTGAAAAATCGAAAATTTTCAAAAAACGTTTTTTCTATCGAAAAATGTCAAATTTGATCTTTTTTGGCTTATTTATACTTAGTCCAGTCATAAAGGACCTCTATGTATACATTTTGACATACTTGGATCAAAATTTCAATGATTTGTATAGTCATGACTCTCATGTTGAAAAATCGAAAATTTTCAAAAATGTTTTTTCTATCGAAAAATGTCAAATTTGATCATTTTTGGCTTATTTATACTAAGCCCAGTCATAAAGGACCTCTATGTATACATTTTGACTTACTTAAATCAAAATTTCAATGATTTGTATAGTCATGACATTCTAGTTGTAAAATCGGAAATTTTCAAAAAATGTTTTTTCTGTCGAAAAATGTCAAATTTGATCATTTTTGGCTTTTTTATACTTAGTCCAGTCAAAAAGGACCTCTAAGAATATATTTGACTTACTTGGATCAAAATTTCAATTATTTGTATAGTCAGGACTTTCATGTTGAAAAATCGAAAATTTTCAAAAAATGTTTTTTCTATCGAAAAATGTATAATTTGATCATTTTTGGCTTTTTTATACTTAGTCCAGTCATAAAGGACCTCTATGTATACATTTTGACTTACTTGAATCAAAATTTCAATGATTTGTATAGTCATGTCTCTCATGTTGAAAAATCGAAAATTTTCAAAAAATGTTTTTTCTATCGAAAATGTCAAATTTGATCATATTTGGCTTATTTATACTTAGTCCAGTCAAAAAGGACCTCTATGTATACATTTTGACTTACTTGAATCAAAATTTCAATGATTTGTATAGTCATGACTCTCATGTTGAAAAATCGGAAATTTTCAAAAAATGTTTTTTCTATCGAAAAATGTCAAATTTGATCATTCTTGGCTTATTTATACTTAGTTCAGTCATAAAGGACCTCAATGTATACACTTTGACATACTTGGATCAAAATTTCAATGATTTGTATAGTCATGACATTCTAGTTGCAAAATCGGAAATTTTCAAAAAATGTTTTTTCTATCGAAAAATATCAAATTTGATCATTTTTGGCTTATTTATACTTAGTCCAGTCATAAAGGACCTCTATAAATACATTTTGACTTACTTGGATCAAAATTTCAATGATTTGTATAGTCATGACTCTCATGTTGAAAAATCGGAAATTTTCAAAAAATGTTTTTTCTATCGAAAAATGTCAAATTTGATCATTTTTGGCTTATTTTTACTTAGACCAGTCATAAAGGACTTCAAAGTATATATTTTGACTTACTTGGATCAAAATTTCAATGATTTGTATAGTCATGACTCTCATGTTGAAAAATCGAAAATTTTCAAAAAATGTTTTTTCTATCGAAAATGTCAAATTTGATCATTTCTGGGTTATTTATGCTTAGTCCAGTCATAAAGGACCTCTATGTATACATTTTGCCTTACTTGGATCAAAATTTCAATGATTTGTATAGTCGTGACTCTCATGTTGAAAAATCGAAAATTTTCAAAAAATGTTTTTTCTATCGAAAAATGTCAAATTTGATCATTTTTGGCTTATTTATACTTAGTCCAGTCATAAAGGACATCTATGTATACATTTTGACTTTCTTGGGTCAAAATTTCAATGATTTGTATAGTCATGACTCTCATGTTGAAAAATCGAAAATTTTCAAAAAATGTTTTTTCTATCGAAAAATGTCAAATTTGATCATTTTTGGGTTATTTATACTTGGTCCAGTTATAAAGGACCTCTATGTATACATTTTGACTTACTTGGATCAAAATTTCAATGATTTGTATAGTCATGACTCTCATGTTGAAAAATCGAAAATTTTCAAAAAATGTTTTTTTCTATCGAAAATGTCAAATTTGATCATTTTTGGCTTATTTATACTTAGTCCAGTCATAAACGACCTCTATGTATACCTTTTGACTTACTTTAATCAAAATTTCAATGATTTGTATAGTCATGACGCTCATGTTGAAAAAACGAAAATTTTCAAAAAATGTTTTTTCTTTCGAAAAATGTCAAATTTGATCATTTTTGGCTTATTTATGCCTAGTCCAGACATAAAGGACCTCTATGTATACATTTTGACTTACTTGGATCAAAATTTCAATGATTTGTATAGTCATGACTATAATGTTGAAAAATCGAAAATTTTCTAAAAATGTTTTTTCTATCGAAAATGTCAAATTTGATCATTTTTGGGTTATTTATACTTAGTCCAGTCATAAAGGACCTCTATGTATACATTTTGCCTTACTTGGATCAAAATTTCAATGATTTGTATAGTCATGACTCTCAAGTTGAAAAATCGAAAATTTTCAAAAAATGTTTTTTCTATCGAAAAATGTCAAATATGATCATTTTTGGCTTATTTATACTTAGTCCAGTCATATCGGACATCTATGTATACATTTTGACTTACTTGGGTCAAAATTTCAATGATTTGTATAGTCAAGACTCTCATGTTGAAAAATCTAAAATTTTCAAAAAATGTTTTTTTTATCGAAAAATGTCAAATTTGATCATTTTTGGGTTATTTATACTTGGTCCAGTTATAAATGACCTCTATGTATACATTTTGACTTACTTGGATCAAAATTTCAATGATTTGTATAGTCATGACTCTCATGTTGAAAAATCGAAAATTTTCAAAAAATGTTTTTTCTATCGAAAATGTCAAATTTGATCATTTTTGGGTTATTTATACTTAGTCCAGTCATAAAGGACCTCTATGTATACATTTTGCATAACTTGGATCAAAATTTCAATGATTTGTATAGTCATGGCTCTCATGTTGAAAAATCGAAAATTTTCAAAAAATGTTTTTTCTATCGACAAATGTAAAATTTGATCATTTTTGGCTTATTTATACTTAGTCCAGTCATAAACGACCTATATGTATACATTTTGACTTACTTTAATCAAAATTTCAATGATTTGTATAGACATAACTATAATGTTGAAAAATCGAAAATTTTCAAAAAATGTTTTTTCTATCGAAAAATGTCAAATTTGATCATTTTTGGCTTATTTATAGTTATTCCAGTCATAAACGACCTCTATGTACACATTTTGACTTACTTGGATTAAAATTTCAATGCTTTGTATAGTCATGACCATAATGTTGAAAAATCGAAAATTTTCAAGAAATGTTTTTTCTATCGAAAAATATCAAATTTGGTCATTTTTGGCTTATTTATACTTAGTACAGTCATAAAGGACCTCTATGTATACATTTTGATTTACTTGGGTCAAAATTTTAATGATTTGTATAGTCATAACATTCTAGTTGTAAAATCGGAAATTTTCAAAAAATGTTTTTTCTATCGAAAAATTTCAAATTTGATCATTTTTGGCTTATTTATACTTAGTCCAGTCATAAAGGACCTCTATCTATACATTTTGACTTACTTGGATCAAAATTTCAATGATTTGTATAGTCATGACTCTCATGTTGAAAAATCGAAAATTTTCAAAAAATGTTTTTTTCTATCGAAAAATGTCAAATTTGATCATTTTTGGCTTATTTATACTTAGTCCAGTCATAAAGGCCCTCTATAATTACGTTTTTACTTACTAGGATCAAAATTTCAATGATTTGTATAGTCATGACTCTCATGTTGAAAAATCGAAAATTTTCAAAAAATGTTTTTTCTATCGAAAAATGTCAAATTTGATGATTTTTGGGTTATTTATACTAAGTCCAGTCATAAAGGACCTCTATGAATACATTTTGACTTACTTGGATCAAAATTTCAATGATTTGTTTAGTCATAACTCTCAAGTTGAAAAATCGAAAATTTGCAAAAAATGTTTTTTCTATCGAAAAATGTCAAATTTGATCATTTTTGGCTTATTTCTACTTAGTCCAGTCATAAAGTACCTATATGAATACATTTTGACTTACTTGGATCAAAATTTCAATGATTTGTATAGTCATGACTCTCTTGTTGAAAAATCGAAAATTTGCAAAAAATGTTTTTTCTATCGAAAAATCTCAAATTTGATCATTTTTGGCTTATTTATACTTAGTCCAGTCATAAAGGACCTACATGTATACATTTTGACTTACTTGGATCAAAATTTCAATGATTTGTAGAGTCATGACATTCTAGTTGAAAAATCGGAAATTTTCAAAAAATGTTTTTTCTATCGAAAAATGTCAAATTTGATCATTTTTGGCTTGTTTATACTTAGTCCAGTCATAAAGGGCCTCTTTGTATACATTTTGACTTACTTGGATCAAAATTTCAACGATTTGTTTAGTCATCACTCTCTTGTTGAAAAATCGAAAATTTTCAAAAAATGCTTTTTCTATCGAAAAATGTCAAATTTGATCATTTTTGGCTTATTTCTACTAAGTCCAGTCATAAACGACCTCTATGTATACATTTTGACTTACTTGGATTAAAATTTCAATGCTTTGTATAGTCATGACCATAATGTTGAAAAATCGAAAATTTTCAAGAAATGTTTTTTCTATCGAAAAATGTCAAATTTGGTCATTTTTGGCTTATTTATACTTAGTACAGTCATAAAGGACCTCTATGTATACATTTTGAATTACTTGGATCAAAATTTCAATGATTTGTATAGTCATGACTATAATGTTGAAAAATCGAAAATTTTCAAAAAATGTTTTTCCTATCGAATAATGTAAAATTTGATCATTTTTGGCTTATTTATACTTAGTCCAGTCACAAAGGACCTCTATGTATACATTTTGATTTACTTGGGTCAAAATTTTAATGATTTGTATAGTCATGACATTCTAGTTGTAAAATCGGAAATTTTCAAAAAATGTTTTCTCTATCGAAAAATTTCAAATTTGATCATTTTTGGCTTATTTATACTTAGTCCAGTCATAAAGGACCTCTATCTATACATTTTGACTTACTTGGATCAAAATTTCAATGATTTGTATAGTCATGACTCTCATGTTGAAAAATCGAAAATTTTCAAAAAATGTTTTTTCTATCGAAAAATGTCAAATTTGATCATTTTTGGCTTATTTATACTTAGTCCAGTCATAAAGGCCCTCTATAATTACATATTTACTTACTAGGATCAAAATTTCAATGATTTGTATAGTCATGACTCTCATGTTGAAAAATCGAAAATTTTCAAAAAATGTTTTTTCTATCGAAAAATGTCAAATTTGATGATTTTTGGCTTATTTATACTAATTCCAGTCATAAAGGACCTCTATGAATACATTTTGACTTACTTGGATCAAAATTTCAATGATTTGTTTAGTCATGACTCTCTTGTTGAAAAATCGAAAATTTTCAAAAAATGTTTTTTCTATCGAAAAATGTCAAATTTGATCATTTTTGGCTTATTTCTACTTAGTCCAATCACAAACGACCTCTATGTATACATTTTGACTTACTTGAATCAAAATTTCAATGATTTGTATAGTCATGACTCTCAAGTTGAAAAATCGAAAATTTGCAAAAAATGTTTTTTCTATCGAAAAATGTCAAATTTGATCATTTTTGGCTTATTTCTACTTAGTCCAGTCATAAAGTACCTATATGAATACATTTTGACTTACTTGGATCAAAATTTCAATGATTTGTATAGTCATGACTCTCTTGTTGAAAAATCGAAAATTTGCAAAAAATGTTTTTTCTATCGAAAAATCTCAAATTTGATCATTTTTGGCTTATTTATACTTAGTCCAGTCATAAGGGACCTCTATGTATACATTTTAACTTACTTGGATCAAAATTTCAATGATTTGTATGTCAAATTTGATCATTTTTGGCTTATTTATACTTAGTAAAGTCATAAAGGACCTCTACGTATACATTTTGACTTCCTTGGATCAAAATTTCAATGATTTGTTTAGTCATGACTCACTTGTTGAAAAATCGAAAATTTTCAAAAAATTTTTTTTCTATCGAAAAATGTCAAATTTGATCATTTTTGGCTTATTTATACTTAGTCCAGTCATGATGGACCTCTATGTATACATTTTGACTTACTTGGATCAAAATTTCAATGATTTGTATAGTCATGACTCTCATGTTGAAAAATCGAAAATTTTCAAAAAACGTTTTTTCTATCGAAAAATGTCAAATTTGATCATTTTTGGCTTATTTATACTAAGCCCAGTCATAAAGGACCTCTATGTATACATTTTGACTTACTTAAATCAAAATTTCAATGATTTGTATAGTCGTGACATTCTAGTTGTAAAATCGGAAATTTTTAAAAAATGTTTTTTCTATCGAAAAATGTCAAATTTGATCATTTTTGGCTTTTTTATACTTAGTCCAAACATTAAGGACCTCTAAGAATATATTTGACTTACTTGGATCAAAATTTCAATGATTTGTATAGTCATGACATTCTAGTTGTAAAATCGGAAATTTTCAAAAAATGTTTTTTCTATCGAAAAATGTCAAATTTGATCATTTTTGGCTTATTTATACTTTGTCCAGTCGTAAAGGACCTCTATTGATACATTTTGACTTACTTGGATCAAAATTTCAATGATTTGTATAGTCATGACTCTCATGTTGAAAAATCGAAAATTTTCAAAAAATTTTTTTCTTTCGAAAAATGTCAAATTTGATCATTTTTGGCTTATTTATACTTAGTCCAGTCATGATGGACCTCTATGTATACATTTTGACTTACTTGGATCAAAATTTCAATGATTTGTATAGTCATGACTCTCATGTTGAAAAATCGAAAATTTTCAAAAAACGTTTTTTCTATCGAAAAATGTCAAATTTGATCTTTTTTGGCTTATTTATACTTAGTCCAGTCATAAAGGACCTCTATGTATACATTTTGACATACTTGGATCAAAATTTCAATGATTTGTATAGTCATGACTCTCAAGTTGAAAAATCGAAAATTTGCAAAAAATGTTTTTTCTATCGAAAAATGTCAAATTTGATCATTTTTGGTTTATTTATACTTAGTCCAGTCATGATGGACCTCTATGTATACATTTTGACTTACTTGGATCAAAATTTCAATGATTTGTATAGTCATGACTCTCATGTTGAAAAATCGAAAATTTTCAAAAAATGTTTTTTCTATCGAAAAATGTCAAATTTGATCATTTTTGGCTTATTTATACTTAGTCCAGTCATAAAGGCCCTCTATAATTACATATTTACTTACTAGGATCAAAATTTCAATGATTTGTATAGTCATGACTCTCATGTTGAAAAATCGAAAATTTTCAAAAAATGTTTTTTCTATCGAAAAATGTCAAATTTGATGATTTTTGGCTTATTTATACTAAGTCCAGTCATAAAGGACCTCTATGAATACATTTTGACTTACTTGGATCAAAATTTCAATGATTTGTTTAGTCATGACTCTCTTGTTGAAAAATCGAAAATTTTCAAAAAATGTTTTTTCTATCGAAAAATGTCAAATTTGATCATTTTTGGCTTATTTCTACTTAGTCCAATCACAAACGACCTCTATGTATACATTTTGACTTACTTGAATCAAAATTTCAATGATTTGTATAGTCATGACTCTCAAGTTGAAAAATCGAAAATTTGCAAAAAATGTTTTTTCTATCGAAAAATGTCAAATTTGATCATTTTTGGCTTATTTCTACTTAGTCCAGTCATAAAGTACCTATATGAATACATTTTGACTTACTTGGATCAAAATTTCAATGATTTGTATAGTCATGACTCTCTTGTTGAAAAATCGAAAATTTGCAAAAAATGTTTTTTCTATCGAAAAATCTCAAATTTGATCATTTTTGGCTTATTTATACTTAGTCCAGTCATAAGGGACCTCTATGTATACATTTTAACTTACTTGGATCAAAATTTCAATGATTTGTATAGTCATGACATTCTAGTTGTAAAATCGGAAATTTTCAAAAAATGTTTTTTCTATCGAAAAATGTCAAATTTGATCATTTTTGACTTATTTATACTTAGTCCAGTCATAAAGGACCTCTATGTATACATTTTGACTTACTTGGATCAAAATTTCAATGATTTGTACAGTCATGACTCTCATGTTGAAAAATCGAAAATTTTCAAAAAATGTTTTTTCTATCGAATAATGTCAAATTTGATCATTTTTGGCTTACTTATACTTAGTCCAGTCATAAAGGACCTACATGTATACATTTTGACTTACTTGGATCAAAATTTCAATGATTTGTAGAGTCATGACATTCTAGTTGAAAAATCGGAAATTTTCAAAAAATGTTTTTTCTATCGAAAAATGTCAAATTTGATCATTTTTGGCTTGTTTATACTTAGTCCAGTCATAAAGAGCCTCTTTGTATACATTTTGACTTACTTGGATCAAAATTTCAACGATTTGTTTAGTCATCACTCTCTTGTTGAAAAATCGAAAATTTTCAAAAAATGCTTTTTCTATCGAAAAATGTCAAATTTGATCATTTTTTGCTTATTTCTACTTAGTCCAGTCATAAACGACCTCTATGTATACATTTTGACTTACTTGGATCAAAATTTCAATGATTTGAATAGTCATGACGCTCACGTTGAAAAATCGAAAATTTTCCAAAAATGTTTTTTCTATCGATAAATGTCAAATTTGATCATTTTTGGCTTATTTATACTTAGTTCAGTCACAAACGACCTCTATGTATACATTTTGACTTACTTGAATCAAAATTTCAATGATTTGTATAGTCATAACTCTCACGTTGAAAAATCGAAAATTTTCAAAAAACGTTTTTTCTATCGAAAAATGTCAAATTTGATCATTTTTGGCTTATTTATACTAAGCCCAGTCATAAAGGACCTCTATGTATACATTTTGACTTACTTAAATCAAAATTTCAATGATTTGTATAGTCGTGACATTCTAGTTGTAAAATCGGAAATTTTTAAAAAATGTTTTTTCTATCGAAAAATGTCAAATTTGATCATTTTTGGCTTTTTTATACTTAGTCCAGTCATTAAGGACCTCTAAGAATATATTTGACTTACTTGGATCAAAATTTCAATGATTTGTATAGTCAGGACTTTCATGTTGAAAAATCGAAAATTTTCAAAAAATGTTTTTTCTATCGAAAAATGTATAATTTGATCATTTTTGGCTTATTTATACTTAGTCCAGTCATAAAGGACCTCTATGTATACATTTTGACTTACTTGGATCAAAATTTCAATGATTTTTATAGTCATGACTCTCACGTTGAAAAATCGAAAATTTTCAAAAAATGTTTTTCTATCGAAAATGTCAAATTTGATCATATTTGACATAATTATACTTAGTCCAGTCAAAAAGGACCTCTGTGTATACATTTTGACTTACTTGGATCAAAATTTCAATGATTTGTATAGTCATGACATTCTAGTTGTAAAATCGGAAATTTTCAAAAAATGTTTTTTCTATCGAAAAATGTCAAATTTGATCATTTTTGGCTTATTTATACTTTGTCCAGTCGTAAAGGACCTCTTTTGATACATTTTGACTTACTTGGATCAAAATTTCAATGATTTGTATAGTCATGACTCTCATGTTGAAAAATCGAAAATTTTCAAAAAATTTTTTTCTTTCGAAAAATGTCAAATTTGATCATTTTTGGCTTATTTATACTTAGTCCAGTCATGATGGACCTCTATGTATACATTTTGACTTACTTGGATCAAAATTTCAATGATTTGTATAGTCATGACTCTCATGTTGAAAAATCGAAAATTTTCAAAAAACGTTTTTTCTATCGAAAAATGTCAAATTTGATCTTTTTTGGCTTATTTATACTTAGTCCAGTCATAGAGGACCTCTATGTATACATTTTGACATACTTGGATCAAAATTTCAATGATTTGTATAGTCATGACTCTCATGTTGAAAAATCGAAAATTTTCAAAAATGTTTTTTCTATCGAAAAATGTCAAATTTGATCATTTTTGGCTTATTTATACTAAGCCCAGTCATAAAGGACCTCTATGTATACATTTTGACTTACTTAAATCAAAATTTCAATGATTTGTATAGTCATGACATTCTAGTTGTAAAATCGGAAATTTTCAAAAAATGTTTTTTCTGTCGAAAAATGTCAAATTTGATCATTTTTGGATTTTTTATACTTAGTCCAGTCAAAAAGGACCTCTAAGAATATATTTGACTTACTTGGATCAAAATTTCAATGATTTGTATAGTCAGGACTTTCATGTTGAAAAATCGAAAATTTTCAAAAAATGTTTTTTCTATCGAAAAATGTATAATTTGATCATTTTTGGCTTATTTATACTTAGTCCAGTCATAAAGGACCTCTATGTATACATTTTGACTTACTTGAATCAAAATTTCAATGATTTGTATAGTCATGTCTCTCATGTTGAAAAATCGAAAATTTTCAAAAAATGTTTTTTCTATCGAAAATGTCAAATTTGATCATATTTGGCTTATTTATACTTAGTCCAGTCAAAAAGGACCTCTATGTATACATTTTGACTTACTTGGATCAAAATTTCAATGATTTGTATAGTCATGACATTCTAGTTGTAAAATCGGAAATTTTCAAAAAATGTTTTTTAGATCGAAAATTGTCAAATTTGATCATTCTTGGCTTATTTATACTAAGTTCAGTCATAAAGGACTTCTTTGTATACATTTTGACTTACTTGGATCAAAATTTCAATGATTTGTATGGTCATGACATACTAGTTGTAAAAAAGGAAATTTTCAAAAAATGTTTTTTCTATCGAAAAATATCATATTTGATCATTTTTGGCTTATTTATGCTTAGTCCACTCATAAAGGACCTCTGCGTATACATTTTGACTAACTTGGAGCAAAATTTCAATGATTTGTATAGTCATGACTCTCATGTTGAAAAATCGAAAATATTCAAAAAACGTTTTTTCTATCGAAAACTGTCAAATTTGATCATTTTTGGCTTATTTTTACTTAGACCAGTCATAAAGGACCTCAAAGTATATATTTTGACTTACTTGGATCAAAATTTCAATGATTTGCATAGTCATGACTCTCATGTTGAAAAATCGAAAATTTTCAAAAAATGTTTTTTCTATCGAAAAATGTCAAATTTGATCATTCTTGGCCTATTTATACTTAGTTCAGTCATAAAGGACCTCAATGTAGACACTTTGACATACTTGGATCAAAATTTCAATGATTTGTATAGTCATGACATTCTAGTTGCAAAATCGGAAATTTTCAAAAAATGTTTTTTCTATCGAAAAATATCAAATTTGATCATTTTTGGCTTATTTATACTTAGTCCAGTCATAAAGCACCTCTATAAATACATTTTGACTTACTTGGATCAAAATTTCAATGATTTGTATAGTCATGACTCTCATGTTGAAAAATCGGAAATTTTCAAAAAATGTTTTTTCTATCGAAAAATGTCAAATTTGATCATTCTTGGCTTATTTATACTTAGTTCAGTCATAAAGGACCTCAATGTATACACTTTGACATACTTGGATCAAAATTTCAATGATTTGTGTAGTCATGACATTCTAGTTGCAAAATCGGAAATTTTCAAAAAGTGTTTTTTCTATCGAAAAATGTCAAATTTGATCATTTTTGGCTTATTTATACTTAGTCCAGTCATAGAGGACCCTATGTATACATTTTGACTTACTTGGATCAAAATTTCAATGATTTGTATAGTCATGACTCTCATGTTGAAAAATCGGAAATTTTCAAAAAATGTTTTTTCTATCGAAAAATGTCAAATTTGATCATTCTTGGCTTATTTATACTTAGTTCAGTCATAAAGGACCTCAATGTATACACTTTGACATACTTGGATCAAAATTTCAATGATTTGTATAGTCATGACATTCTAGTTGTAAAATCGGAAATTTTCAAAAAATGTTTTTTCTATCGAAAAATATCAAATTTGATCATTTTTGGCTTATTTATACTTAGTCCAGTCATAAAGGACCTCTATAAATACATTTTGACTTACTTGGATCAAAATTTCAATGATCTGTATAGTCATGACTCTCATGTTGAAAAATCGGAAATTTTCAAAAAATGTTTTTTCTATCGAAAAATGTCAAATTTGATCATTCTTGGCTTATTTATACTTAGTTCAGTCATAAAGGACCTCATTGAATACATTTTGACTTACTTGGATAAAAATTTCAATGATTTGTATAGTCATGACATTCTAGTTGCAAAATCGGAAATTTTCAAAAAATGTTTTTTCTATCGAAAAATATCAAATTTGATCATTTTTGGCTTATTTATACTTAGTCCAGTCATAAAGGACCTCTATAAATACATTTTGACTTACTTGGATCAAAATTTCAATGATTTGTATAGTCATGACTCTCATGTTGAAAAATCGGAAGTTTTCAAAAAATGTTTTTTCTATCGAAAAATGTCAAATTTGATCATTTTTGGCTTATTTTTACTTAGACCAGTCATAAAGGACTTCAAAGTATATATTTTGACTTACTTGGATCAAAATTTCAATGATTTGTATAGTCATGACTCTCATGTTGAAAAATCGAAAATTTTCAAAAAATGTTTTTTCTATCGAAAATGTCAAATTTGATCATTTCTGGGTTATTTATGCTTAGTCCAGTCATAAAGGACCTCTATGTATACATTTTGCCTTACTTGGATCAAAATTTCAATGATTTGTATAGTCGTGACTCTCATGTTAAAAAATCGAAAATTTTCAAAAAATGTTTTTTCTATCGAAAAATGTCAAATTTGATCATTTTTGGCTTATTTATACTTAGTCCAGTCATAAAGGACATCTATGTATACATTTTGACTTTCTTGGGTCAAAATTTCAATGATTTGTATAGTCATGACTCTCATGTTGAAAAATCGAAAATTTTCAAAAAATGTTTTTTCTATCGAAAAATGTCAAATTTGATCATTTTTGGGTTATTTATACTTGGTCCAGTTATAAAGGACCTCTATGTATACATTTTGACTTACTTGGATCAAAATTTCAATGATTTGTATAGTCATGACTCTCATGTTGAAAAATCGAAAATTTTCAAAAAATGTTTTTTCTATCGAAAATGTCAAATTTGATCATTTTTGGCTTATTTATACTTAGTCCAGTCATAAACGACCTCTATGTATACCTTTTGACTTACTTTAATCAAAATTTCAATGATTTGTATAGTCATGACGCTCATGTTGAAAAAACGAAAATTTTCAAAAAATGTTTTTTCTTTCGAAAAATGTCAAATTTGATCATTTTTGGCTTATTTATGCCTAGTCCAGACATAAAGGACCTCTATGTATACATTTTGACTTACTTGGGTCAAAATTTCAATGATTTGTATAGTCAAGACTCTCATGTTGAAAAATCTAAAATTTTCAAAAAATGTTTTTTCTATCGAAAAATGTCAAATTTGATCATTTTTGGGTTATTTATACTTGGTCCAGTTATAAAGGACCTCTATGTATACATTTTGACTTACTTGGATCAAAATTTCAATGATTTGTATAGTCATGACTCTCATGTTGAAAAATCGAAAATTTTCAAAAAATGTTTTTTCTATCGAAAATGTCAAATTTGATCATTTTTGGGTTATTTATACTTAGTCCAGTCATAAAGGACCTCTATGTATACATTTTGCATAACTTGGATCAAAATTTCAATGATTTGTATAGTCATGGCTCTCATGTTGAAAAATCGAAAATTTTCAAAAAATGTTTTTTCTATCGACAAATGTAAAATTTGATCATTTTTGGCTTATTTATACTTAGTCCAGTCATAAACGACCTATATGTATACATTTTGACTTACTTTAATCAAAATTTCAATGATTTGTATAGACATAACTATAATGTTGAAAAATCGAAAATTTTCAAAAAATGTTTTTTCTATCGAAAAATGTCAAATTTGATCATTTTTGGCTTATTTATAGTTATTCCAGTCATAAACGACCTCTATGTACACATTTTGACTTACTTGGATTAAAATTTCAATGCTTTGTATAGTCATGACCATAATGTTGAAAAATCGAAAATTTTCAAGAAATGTTTTTTCTATCGAAAAATGTCAAATTTGGTCATTTTTGGCTTATTTATACTTAGTACAGTCATAAAGGACCTCTATGTATACATTTTGATTTACTTGGGTCAAAATTTTAATGATTTGTATAGTCATAACATTCTAGTTGTAAAATCGGAAATTTTCAAAAAATGTTTTTTCTATCGAAAAATTTCAAATTTGATCATTTTTGGCTTATTTATACTTAGTCCAGTCATAAAGGACCTCTATCTATACATTTTGACTTACTTGGATCAAAATTTCAATGATTTGTATAGTCATGACTCTCATGTTGAAAAATCGAAAATTTTCAAAAAATGTTTTTTCTATCGAAAAATGTCAAATTTGATCATTTTTGGCTTATTTATACTTAGTCCAGTCATAAAGGCCCTCTATAATTACGTATTTACTTACTAGGATCAAAATTTCAATGATTTGTATAGTCATGACTCTCATGTTGAAAAATCGAAAATTTTCAAAAAATGTTTTTTCTATCGAAAAATGTCAAGTTTGATGATTTTTGGGTTATTTATACTAAGTCCAGTCATAAAGGACCTCTATGAATACATTTTGACTTACTTGGATCAAAATTTCAATGATTTGTTTAGTCATGACTCTCAAGTTGAAAAATCGAAAATTTGCAAAAAATGTTTTTTCTATCGAAAAATGTCAAATTTGATCATTTTTGGCTTATTTCTACTTAGTCCAGTCATAAAGTACCTATATGAATACATTTTGACTTACTTGGATCAAAATTTCAATGATTTGTATAGTCATGACTCTCTTGTTGAAAAATCGAAAATTTGCAAAAAATGTTTTTTCTATCGAAAAATCTCAAATTTGATCATTTTTGGCTTATTTATACTTAGTCCAGTCATAAGGGACCTCTATGTATACATTTTAACTTACTTGGATCAAAATTTCAATGATTTGTATAGTCATGACATTCTAGTTGTAAAATCGGAAATTTTCAAAAAATGTTTTTTCTATCGAAAAATGTCAAATTTGATCATTTTTGGCTTATTTATACTTAGTCCAGTCATAAAGGACCTCTGTGTATACATTTTGACTTACTTGGATCAAAATTTCAATGATTTGTACAGTCATGACTCTCATGTTGAAAAATCGAAAATTTTCAAAAAATGTTTTTTCTATCGAAAAATGTCAAATTTGATCATTTTTGGCTTATTTATACTTAGTCCAGTCATAAAGGACCTACATGTATACATTTTGACTTACTTGGATCAAAATTTCAATGATTTGTAGAGTCATGACATTCTAGTTGAAAAATCGGAAATTTTCAAAAAATGTTTTTTCTATCGAAAAATGTCAAATTTGATCATTTTTGGCTTGTTTATACTTAGTCCAGTCATAAAGGGCCTCTTTGTATACATTTTGACTTACTTGGATCAAAATTTCAACGATTTGTTTAGTCATCACTCTCTTGTTGAAAAATCGAAAATTTTCAAAAAATGTTTTTTCTATCGAAAAATGTCAAATTTGATCATTTTTGGCTTATTTATACTTAGTCCAGTCATAAAGGCCCTCTATAATTACATATTTACTTACTAGGATCAAAATTTCAATGATTTGTACAGTCATGACTCTCATGTTGAAAAATCGAAAATTTTCAAAAAATGTTTTTTCTATCGAAAAATGTCAAATTTGATCATTTTTGGCTTATTTATACTTAGTCCAGTCATAAACGACCTCTATGTATACATTTTGACTTACTTGGATTAAAATTTCAATGCTTTGTATAGTCATGACCATAATGTTGAAAAATCGAAAATTTTCAAGAAATGTTTTTTCTATCGAAAAATGTCAAATTTGGTCATTTTTGGCTTATTTATACTTAGTACAGTCATAAAGGACCTCAATGTATACATTTTGAATTACTTGGATCAAAATTTCAATGATTTGTATAGTCATGACTATAATGTTGAAAAGTCGAAAATTTTCAAAAAATGTTTTTCCTATCGAATAATGTCAAATTTGATCATTTTTGGCTTATTTATACTTAGTCCAGTCACAAAGGACCTCTATGTATACATTTTGATTTACTTGGGTCAAAATTTTAATGATTTGCATAGTCATGACATTCTAGTTGTAAAATCGGAAATTTTCAAAAAATGTTTTCTCTATCGAAAAATTTCAAATTTGATCATTTTTGGCTTATTTATACTTAGTCTAGTCATAAAGGACCTCTATCGATACATTTTGACTTACTTGGATCAAAATTTCAATGATTTGTATAGTCATGACTCTCATGTTGAAAAATCGAAAATTTTCAAAAAATGTTTTTTCTATCGAAAAATGTCAAATTTGATCATTTTTGGCTTATTTATACTTAGTCCAGTCATAAAGGCCCTCTATAATTACATATTTACTTACTAGGATCAAAATTTCAATGATTTGTATAGTCATGACTCTCATGTTGAAAAATCGAAAATTTTCAAAAAATGTTTTTTCTATCGAAAAATGTCAAATTTGATGATTTTTGGCTTATTTATACTAAGTCCAGTCATAAAGGACCTCTATGAATACATTTTGACTTACTTGGATCAAAATTTCAATGATTTGTTTAGTCATGACTCTCTTGTTGAAAAATCGAAAATTTTCAAAAAATGTTTTTTCTATCGAAAAATGTCAAATTTGATCATTTTTGGCTTATTTCTGCTTAGTCCAATCACAAACGACCTCTATGTATACATTTTGACTTACTTGAATCAAAATTTCAATGATTTGTATAGTCATGACTCTCAAGTTGAAAAATCGAAAATTTGCAAAAAATGTTTTTTCTATCGAAAAATGTCAAATTTGATCATTTTTGGCTTATTTCTACTTAGTCCAGTCATAAAGTACCTATATGAATACATTTTGACTTACTTGGATCAAAATTTCAATGATTTGTATAGTCATGACTCTCTTGTTGAAAAATCGAAAATTTGCAAAAAATGTTTTTTCTATCGAAAAATCTCAAATTTGATCATTCTTGGCTTATTTATACTTAGTCCAGTCATAAGGGACCTCTATGTATACATTTTAACTTACTTGGATCAGAATTTCAATGATTTGTATGTCAAATTTGATCATTTTTGGCTTATTTATACTTAGTAAAGTCATAAAGGACCTCTACGTATACATTTTGACTTCCTTGGATCAAAATTTCAATGATTTGTTTAGTCATGACTCACTTGTTGAAAAATCGAAAATTTTCAAAAAATTTTTTTTTCTATCGAAAAATGTCAAATTTGATCATTTTTGGCTTATTTATACTTAGTCCAGTCATGATGGACCTCTATGTATACATTTTGACTTACTTGGATCAAAATTTCAATGATTTGTATAGTCATGACTCTCATGTTGAAAAATCGAAAATTTTCAAAAAACGTTTTTTCTATCGAAAAATGTCAAATTTGATCATTTTTGGCTTATTTATACTAAGCCCAGTCATAAAGGACCTTTATGTATACATTTTGACTTACTTAAATCAAAATTTCAATGATTTGTATAGTCGTGACATTCTAGTTGTAAAATCGGAAATTTTTAAAAAATGTTTTTTCTATCGAAAAATGTCAAATTTGATCATTTTTGGCTTTTTTATACTTAGTCCAGTCATGATGGACCTCTATGTATACATTTTGACTTACTTGGATCAAAATTTCAATGATTTTTATAGTCATGACTCTCATGTTGAAAAATCGAAAATTTTCAAAAAATGTTTTTTCTATCGAAAATGTCAAATTTGATCATATTTGACATAATTATACTTAGTCCAGTCAAAAAGGACCTCTATGTATACATTTTGACTTACTTGGATCAAAATTTCAATGATTTGTATAGTCATGACATTCTAGTTGTAAAATCGGAAATTTTCAAAAAATGTTTTTTCTATCGAAAAATGTCAAATTTGATCATTTTTGGCTTATTTATACTTTGTCCAGTCGTAAAGAACCTCTATTGATACATTTTGACTTACTTGGATCAAAATTTCAATGATTTGTATAGTCATGACTCTCATGTTTAAAAATCGAAAATTTTCAAAAAATTTTTTTCTTTCGAAAAATGTCAAATTTGATCATTTTTGGCTTATTTATACTTAGTCCAGTCATGATGGACCTCTATGTATACATTTTGACTTACTTGGATCAAAATTTCAATGATTTGTATAGTCATGACTCTCATGTTGAAAAATCGAAAATTTTCAAAAAACGTTTTTTCTATCGAAAAATGTCAAATTTGATCTTTTTTGGCTTATTTATACTTAGTCCAGTCATAAAGAACCTCTATGTATACATTTTGACATACTTGGATCAAAATTTCAATGATTTGTATAGTCATGACTCTCAAGTTGAAAAATCGAAAATTTGCAAAAAATGTTTTTTCTATCGAAAAATGTCAAATTTGATCATTTTTGGTTTATTTATACTTAGTCCAGTCATGATGGACCTCTATGTATACATTTTGACTTACTTGGATCAAAATTTCAATGATTTGTATAGTCATGACTCTCATGTTGAAAAATCGAAAATTTCAAAAAATGTTTTTTCTATCGAAAAATGTCAAATTTGATCATTTTTGGCTTATTTATACTTAGTCCAGTCATAAAGGCCCTCTATAATTACATATTTACTTACTAGGATCAAAATTTCAATGATTTGTATAGTCATGACTCTCATGTTGAAAAATCGAAAATTTTCAAAAAATGTTTTTTCTATCGAAAAATGTCAAATTTGATGATTTTTGGCTTATTTATACTAAGTCCAGTCATAAAGGACCTCTATGAATACATTTTGACTTACTTGGATCAAAATTTCAATGATTTGTTTAGTCATGACTCACTTGTTGAAAAATCGAAAATTTTCAAAAAATGTTTTTTTCTATCGAAAAATGTCAAATTTGATCATTTTTTGGCTTATTTCTACTTAGTCCAATCACAAACGACCTCTATGTATACATTTTGACTCTACTTGAATCAAAATTTCAATGATTTGTATAGTCATGACCTCTCAAGTTGAAAAATCGAAAATTTGCAAAAAATGTTTTTTCTATCGAAAAAATGTCAAATTTGATCATTTTTGGCTTATTTCTACTTAGTCCAGTCACAAAGTACCTATATGAATACATTTTGACTTACTTGGATCAAAATTTCAATGATTTGTATAGTCATGACTCTCTTGTTGAAAAATCGAAAATTTGCAAAAAATGTTTTTTTCTATCGAAAAATCTCAAATTTGATCATTTTTGGCTTATTTATACTTAGTCCAGTCATAAGGGACCCTCTATGTATACATTTTAACTTACTTGGATCAAAATTTCAATGATTTGTATAGTCATGACATTCTAGTTGTAAAATCGGCAAATTTTCAAAAAATGTTTTTTCTATCGAAAAATGTCAAATTTTGATCATTTTTGACTTTATTTATACTTAGTCGAGTCATAAAGGACCTCTATGTATACATTTTGACTTACTTGGATCAAAATTTCAATGATTTGTACAGTCATGACTCTCATGTTGAAAAATCGAAAATTTTCAAAAAATGTTTTTTCTATCGAAAAATGTCAAATTTGATCATTTTTGGCTTACTTATACTTAGTCCAGTCATAAAGGACCTACATGTATACAGTTTTGACTTACTTGGATCAAAATTTCAATGATTTGTAGAGTCATGACATTCTAGTTGAAAAATCGGAAATTTTCAAAAAATGTTTTTTCTATCGAAAAATGTCAAATTTGATCATTTTTGGCTTGTTTATACTTAGTACAGTCATAAAGAGCCTCTTTGTATACATTTTGACTTACTTGGATCAAAATTTCAACGATTTGTTTAGTCATCACTCTCTTGTTGAAAAATCGAAAATTTTCAAAAAATGCTTTTTCTATCGAAAAATGTCAAATTTGATCATTTTTTGCTTATTTCTACTTAGTCCAGTCATAAACGACCTCTATGTATACATTTTGACCTACTTGGATCAAAGTTTCAATGATTTGAATAGTCATGACGCTCACGTTGAAAAATCGAAAATTTTCCAAAAATGTTTTTTCTATCGATAAATGTCAAATTTGATCATTTTTGGCTTATTTATACTTAGATCAGTCACAAACGACCTCTATGTATACATTTTGACTTACTTGAATCAAAATTTCAATGATTTGTATAGTCATGACTCTCACGTTGAAAAATCGAAAATTTTCAAAAAACGTTTTTTCTATCGAAAAATGTCAAATTTCATCATTTTTATATTATTTATACTTAGTCCAGTCATAAAGGACCTCTATGTATACATTTTGACTTACTTGGATCTAAATTTCAATGATTTGTATAGTCATGACATTCTAGTTGAAATATCGGATATTTTCAAAAAATGTTTTTTCTATCTAAAAATGTCAAATTTGATCATTTTTTGGCTTATTTATACTTAGTAAAGTCATAAAGGACCTCTACGTATACATTTTGACTTCCTTGGATCAAAATTTCAATGATTTGTTTAGTCATGACTCACTTGTTGAAAAATCGAAAATTTTCAAAAAATTTTTTTTCTATCGAAAAATGTCAAATTTGATCATTTTTGGCTTATTTATACTTAGTCCAGTCATGATGGACCTCTAT